>NW_015170927.1:380025-381899 GCF_001447785.1 Gekko japonicus | reverse complement strand
CTTGTTGAATACATGGTATACAGTGCTTGGATGGAGTGAATGTGTGAAATAAAACATGTACTTTTATCTTTTTTAAAGAAAAAGTAAATCTCTTTGGGACATATACATTTCCCCCTATGCATTACAAGTTCAGATTTTCGCTTTATTTTACCAGTACTTTTGTCATCCCCAATATTCCACAGCAGTGCAGCTAGCTTGGCAATGCCTTAAAAACCTTAGCATCGTGCCAAAAGAAAGTACTAGAAAAGTACAAAGAAACCGAAAAAGAAAGAAATCATAAGACAGAAGTCAAATATATCATGGGACCAGAAGCTTAACAAGCATGTAAACTTAACTTGGACATAGTGGTGAATGTGCCTAAAGCAAAATTATTGTGCAAATCCATGGCCCCTCTTAAATACCAGCAGAGCAAAAACTGTAGGGTACGGTAATAAGAATATTTAAAAGACTGTCTAGTACATTAAACACCCAATACAATTATGAACACTTTAATTCTAAAGCAGTAGTTCTAAAATTCAGTCCTACCTCCCCTAAACAAAGCAAAGCTTCCCTGACTGTGACTAGTGTCTTGATTTCACAACTTACTGTGTGAGGCCCGTAGATCATATGATGAGGCTTAAAGTCCTAGTCCTATGGAAACAAGGGCTACGCTGCTGTGTTCTTCTATCAAACCATAGCTCTTAGAGAGCTACTGACACAGCTCATTGTGCTGCAGGCAAACAAAGGATGCAATTTGTGGAATTTGGTACTAGCAGTGTAAACCAGAGCCACTTTTTCTCAACAGTGTACTGAGTTTCAGTGATGGATAGGTAAAGGTAAAGGTTTCCCTTGCTTGAAAGCCAGTCGAATCTGACTCTAGGGTTGCGGTGCTCATCTCCGTTTCAAAGCTGAAGAGCCAGCGCTGTCCGAAGACGTTTCCGTGGTCATGTGGCCAGCATGACTAAACACCAAGGCACACGGAACGCTGTTACCTTCCCACCGAAGTGGTACCAATTTATCTACTTGCAATTTCTTGCTTTCGAACTGCTAGGTTGGCAGGATCAGTGATGGATAGGTAGAGGCAATGGGATGATATGAGGAAAAGAAACATGTTACATTTAAAATGAAGGCAAGACTTTTTTCCATCAACTGTCCTCTAGTTTGCACAGGAATTTAAATAACCGTTCCCTCAAACGGAAAATTTGGATGACCTGTGCTGGCCAGTAGCGCAAGAATTCAAGACCAGCCATAGATAAAGAAAAGGTTTGCACATATTAAGTATTATTTGTTTCTTTTTTAAAAAATGAACATAAAGCCCCTCTCCCAGTAGGGTCTGCACATGCACAAATTCTTCCCATGGGAACAAAACTTTAGAAGCCCTGGCAAGGATGAAAGCAAGGAGAAGGGAGAACTGGCCCAAGAGTCAGCCACCCTCTCCCCCAGCCTACCAAGTTCAATAAACACTCAAACCGGAAACATCCCCTCCACATAGGATTGCCAACCTCCAGGTGGGGCCTGGAGATCTTCCAGAATTAAAACTGATTTCCAGACTTCAGAGACCAGTTCCCCTGGAGAAAATGGCTACTCTGGAGGACGGGCTTGATGACATTGCACCCTGCTGAGATTCCCCCCTCCCTAAATCCTGCCATTCCTGGGCTCCTTTTCTCAAATCTCCCAGAGCTGGCAACCCTACCACCACAGCACGACGGCATGGCGAAGGAGACGGAAACTATATCCCCTCTAAATATCCTGCTCAGTGTGTGGATATTTTAGTGTGACAAGATACAGAACCCAGAACAGCTCATGCAGATGTGAGCAGACATGGATCTCAATGCACCAGGGGGAGGAATCAGGTTTAATCCCTACTCAAAGGGCGTCCCTGATTACAGCCCAAG
>NW_015170927.1:371417-379995 GCF_001447785.1 Gekko japonicus | reverse complement strand
TGAAGGGGGGGGACCCTAACCCTCCACACACTGACAGGGATCCCTCAGGGAGGTGCAATGCACCACTCTAAGGGATCTTTGCACACACATTCCACTCATAATCGACATTTTTGTAGAAATGCAACGTTATTTTAAAATAATTCTAAACCAACCAAAGGACCTCAGAGCTTTCCACAAATAGTGGGAACTCAATCCTCCCAGCAGCCCACGTCATCTGACTCTATCACAAAAGTATTGCTCCTCTTCTGGATAGATCTGAAAGCTATTCAGAGTAGAGGAAACATCTCTTCTCCCACGCCTGCACATCATGTGCTGGCTGAAAGGGAGGCATGCATTCCCTCCCTCGAGCTTTCTGAAGAAGTTATTAAGAAGTAGGGATAACAACAAAAGAGGAAGCACTTTTTTACACCACATAAATGAATATGAAGGTAATGTTGAGATGACAGATAAAGTCTTTGTATCATTGAAAAGGAATATGCTTTTAGATAATGGAACCATGATAGGTTTTCAGCCACAGTGATGAAGAGATGCAAACTCTGGATCCGCCAGAAATTAGGAACAACAGAAAGGCAAATATGCAATCCATAAATGTCTTTATCTTTTTGGCCTCTAGTATCTATCTTAGCCAATGTCTGACCCAAGATAGTGAGGTAGGCAGTCTGACCCATTTGTTATGAATTAACAGCCAAACACTGCTGAGAGAACACTGATCTCTCCATCAGTAATTGGCTGCTAACCGAATTAATTGGTGTTTGCCAGTCATTACATAAGGAATGCATGCACAGTATCAAACCCAGTGAGGTGATTAGCAAAATGCCCCATTAGGAAACTATTTATCATTTTAAGAAGAAGTTGTGGTCTTTAGTTCTTGGCTCCAGCCTCTTAAATCACATCATAGGAAGTGCAGGACAAAGCAGAAAGGAAACTTCCCTGCCAAGAGAGCCATATAGATTTGTCAGTCAGTTTTCAGGATAAAAAGATAACCCTCAAAATTATATTCTGTTTTGCCAAAAACATTCTTTAAGGCTTGATGGTTGGAATACCATCCTGGAGACCCGCTGCCGGTCTGAGTAGACGGTACTGACTTTTATAGACCAAGGATCTGATTCGGTGTAAGGCAGCTTCGTGTGTGTACAGACTGAAGCTGTAACAGTAATATGGTCCTGTCATTGGAAAGGGTTTGAAATGCTGTATTAAACCTGATTAAAGATCTGCATGAGAAACCTCAGATTTGGCAGGTAGAATAAATGATTCAATGTTGGTAAATGATTCAATGTTGGAGAGCCAGTTTGGTGTAGTGGTTAAGTGCGCGGACTCTTATCTGGGAGAACCGGGTTTGATTCCCCGCTCCTCCACTTGCACCTGGCTGGATGACTTTGGGCAAGCCATAGCTCTGATAAGAGCTGTTCTTGAAAAAGAGCAGTTTGTGTCAGAGTTCTCTCAGCCCCACCTACCTCACAGGGTGTCTGTTGTGGGGAGGGGAAGGGAAAGGAGTTTGTAAGCCGCTCTGAGACACCCTTGGGTAGTGAAGGGCGGGGTATAAATCCAATCTCTTCTCTTCATCTTCTCTTCTAAATCAACCAATGGGCTGGTATCTTGACATCTATATCTTACTACTCCATTCTGTTTACTTATTTACTTACTTCATTTGTACACCACCTTTTTCTCCATTGGGGACCCAAAGTGCCTTACAGTGTTCTCTTCACCTCCATTATATCCGCATAACAAACATGGTGTAGTGGTTAACAGTGGCAGACTCTAATCTGGGAGAACTGGGTTTGATTCCTCCCTCCTCCACATGAAGCCTGCTGGGTGACCCTGGACCAGTCACAGTTCTCTCAGAACTCTCTCAGCTCCACCCACCTCACTCTCTGTTGTGGGGAGAAGAAGGGAAGGTGATTGTAAACCACTATAAGCAGGCCTGTAGCTACCATGTGGCCCACGGGCCTGCCCCCCACAGTTTTTACGGGCCCTCCCCAATCCTCTGCTCCCCCTCACCCTCACCCACGGCGAGGGTGTGCTGCTTCCTCTGGCTCTAGGCTGGAACTTCACGCTCATCTCGCCCTATCTGCAGTGGTGGCAGTAGCCAACCAGCCTGCCTGCATGCCTGCCTAAGCTGGCCTCCTTTGATTACCATGGAGCTCATTAACATACAGTAACAGGGGGCTAACCCTTCCCCAGCCAGCAGCTCCCAAGCCCAGGCCTCCCCAGTTTGTAGCAGTCTCCGGACCCCTTGCTTGGCTGGAGGCCATCCTGGGAGGGGGGAGGTGGCCCCTGTCCCTGCCTCGTGTGCCCCAGCACCTCTCTGCCCACCCCTGTCCCCCGACTCACTGCCAGCGGGGCCAGGCCGGGCTTCCCTCCCCGTTGCTCCGCCGCATCTCCAGGGGGGGGGGGAGGAGAGGGCCCTGAGCGTGTCAGTGGCTAGTGCAAGAGAAGGAAGTGGAGGTGTGGCTGGCCGCATCACAGGCACGTCTGAGCGCACCCACGGGACATGTGTGCACCCACCCTCATCCCAGGCCGCTGCGAGATGTGCTGCCCACCAGGCCAGCCACCAGCGGGGGGGAGATGGCACCAGGTGCACCACCAGCCTCCCCAGGCATCACCTGGCCACATTTTCCCGTCAGCCGCCTGTCCACAAGTTCCAGTGAATGGTCGGGTGCAACCTCCATCCCCTGCCTTCTTCCCTGGGCCTGCCTTCAGGCGTCCTTGCAGCCACCCGTGTGAGCAAAGCCACGGGTCTCCCCTGGCGCTGGTCCACCTCTGCTCCCAGCCCCGAGGGAAAGCGCCGTGCACGTGCAATGGGGTGCCTGGCGAGCCCTGGAGCCAGCGCACTTTCCGGTGGAGTAGGCCCCACCATGCGCAGTCACTTGTCCTGACTACGACCTGCTCCTTAATTAATTTTGATTTAATTGGCTGGTGGGCCCCCCAGGGCCCCTCCCCCCAAACCCCTTAGCTACGGGGCTGACTATAAGACTCTTTAGGGTCGAGAAAAGTGGGGTACGAAAACCAACTCTGCGACTCTTCATAACAACCTCGTGAGGCAAATTAGGCTGAGAGTATATTACTGGCTCAGACAGGGTCACCCAGCAAATTTCCATGGTAGTGTGAGCAAGGCTTTTTTCCTGGTAGAATGTGCTGGAACAGCGTTCTGGAACCTTTTTGACAAAATTCTTTTAAAAAATGTTTAAAAGTTCATGAGTTTTCAGCATACAGACTGAAAACTTCATTTCCCTCTTGAGAGTTCTGGCACTGCTTAAAAAAAAAAAAAGCCCTGAGCATGAGGATTTGACACTGGTTTTCCCAGATCCTATGATTGACACTCTAGCCATTAGACTACACTGTTAAGTGTGGAGCCTTCTTTGGCACAAGAAATCTTCTTGTGGTGGAAGAGGTTCTTCAGCCAATGGAAAGGTCTGCACTTAGCTGAGTGGAGCGGTAGGATCACACTGTGCAGATTTCAGGTTTCCTCTAAGGACCCAACATTTGTTTCAGTTGTTATCTCAGGATTATCCCAAAGAAACGGCTTTGGTTACAATTTCATGCTATTCCAGGGGGTGTTAAAGCGGCTCCTCATAAGATACATTGTACTGGAGGTAGATACCCATGTACAAAACATAACTGCATCACTTATAAAAGATACAAATGCAACATCCTCTTTTTTAAAGTACGGTACACTAGTTGCAGTAAGGGATAGATCTCACTTCCATATATGTCAAAAGGATAAGCTGCATTTGAAACGTGCAAAGATGTGGAAGGTCTGTATTTTGTTCTCAGCTATCTGTTTCTAAGCAGAAATGCATCTTATGAGAACCAGTCCTCAGCTCTTTACTCATGTATCATGGGTGATTCACAGGTCATTGTATATCTCTAGGGAACTCTGACATTAAATTGCTAATTTAGAATTCATCAGCAAGTTCAGTTCTGCTCATTGCAGACTTAATGGTTCTTTTCCGTTGCAGAAAGTAATTGTATGTGTTAGCGTAGCTTACCATAGACAAAAAGGTGCTATGGGCCAAATTAGGGTTCAAAAATGGAAATTCATTCAATCAATTGTGACTAGAATAGATCAAGCATAATTCTGGTCCAGACTCTCCTTCTAAAATGGCATCTGTAAAAGTAGGAACTAGTGATTTTATGTACAAAGTACCTAGTAAGTATATAAGAGAAGGCTATAGACGAGGGGCGGCTAAACTTGCTTTAAAAAGGAAGGGAGAAAGAGAGAAAAAAAGAAAGTGTAAAGAAAGTAAATAGATGGGGGAAGGAGGGAGAAAGAAAGAAAGAAAGAAAGAAAGAAAGAAAGAAAGAAAGAAAGAAAGAAAGAAAGAAAGAAAGAAAGAAAGAAAGAAGATGGGGAGGGGAGGAAGGGGTGAGAGAGAGAGAAAGCAAATAGATGGGAGGGGGGAAAAGGAAGGAAGAAAGAGAGAGCGAGAGATTGAAATGGAAAGAAATGGAAAGAAAGAAGGAGAGATAAAGAAACAGAAACAAAGCAAAAAGATAGAGGGAGGGAGAGGGAGGAAGGAAGAGTGAGTAAGAGAAAAGAAGGAAAGGAGAGAGAGAAAGGTGAAAAGAAAGAAAGAGGTGGAAAGAAAGCAAATAGATGGGGGAGGACAGAAGGGGGAGAGAGAGAGAGAGATGTGGAAAGAAAGCAAATAAATGGGGAGGTTGGGAGGGAGAAAAGAAGTGAGAGGTGGAAAGAAAGCAACTTTAACTTTAAATGTGTTCTCCGAATCCCCTCCCACACCAGTTGGGTTGGCTTGGAGAAGGGATTTAAAGAGCAAATGCCTTCTCCAAGCCAACCAGTGGGGAACACATTTAAAGGTTAAGTTGCTTTCTTTCTCTGTTCCCCCCTCCCACCTCAAGCCTACCCAGGGAGGGGAACATTGGTTGGGGAAGGGAAGACTGATCATGGGGGCATACCTCCCCTTTGCTTCCCAGCCACGCTGCTGGGAGCCGCACAATATGTGTGAAACAGCCACATGTGCCTCCAGAGCTGCAGTTTGGCCACCCCTGCTGTAGACAGTTTTTTTCATTTCACATGGGGGGTGGGCTGCAAAAGCCCCTCACTGAAAAAGATCCACTGGACAGGCAGTGTGCAAATGTGATAATAGTGGAGAAGTATGATTACTTATCCTAGGAAAGGAGGCCTTTGCTAGGGCTTGTTAATTTTTTTTGGTCAGATCTCTAAAACCTTGATTATGTAAATGAATCAGAGGTTAAACTAGGTCAAGGGGTAATTACCCCAAGAAAACAAATTACGTAAACGTAAACAGTTTATCACTTCAAAGTGCTTGGAAAGGCGATTCCTAGAGCATAAAGCTGTACTGAAAGACGCTGAAGTGACTCCAAAGGATGTGCTCTTCAAGGGGACCAAGGATGTTTTAAGCATACCCATCTGCATTCATTTTTAATGACCCCTTTCCTAAAGAAGCTAAATGGGAATTAAAAGTCCTTTAGGGGATGTATCTTTCCCCCCTTCTAGCATTTTTCTGCATGCTTCAGCTCCCTTTTTGAAGCTAAAAATCTGCACTCCTGGAGAGCAAGGTAAAAAAAATGTAATTAATGTTTCCCAGATACCCTGAAGCTACCGCCATGCATCTGCTTATTAGTCAAGTGACTTTTCCTTTCATTAGTCAGTTACAATCCTTCTCTGAGCAAGCTAACGTGGGGGAAGGGTTTCTTGACAGGGTTTTTATATTTCCAGACAGATGTATCTTCCATGAGGGATGCACACATCCAGGTAGCTCTTCTTTACCTTCTTTTCTTTTTTCCCTTGGTTTGACCTCTTCTTGACTTCGTCTCCCTCTCTCTTTTCCTTCATTTTAACTCTTGCCAGCTGAATAAAATCCTGCCACTAACCTTTAAGGGCTTCTTCAGTCTTGATTTTGTTCCGGTTAACCTTCTGTTTCTCCAGCTAATTCTGCAGCCAGGAGGAGGTGTGACTCCCACGTTACAAGTCTAGCTGTGCTGTTGACTCATGCTCTGCGCTCGAAGAGCCATATGCCTGTTAATGGGGAAGCTTATACAATGCAGCAGCGTGAGGTCTCCCAGAGCACACACTTTTACAAGAGCTGTGAGGTTTCTGTTTGTTCTCCCCATTAATTGAGTCTGGTGATGATGCAGTTCAGCACAGCCGACACAGGCAGTTATGTAAGTCTGTACTACAGCCCAAAAATATACATCCAGAAGATTCACCTGCGTGCTTCAGAGGGCTGGGAAGAGGAGCTATCAAGCTGATAGCTCCCTTACTGATGCACATCTCCTCACAGCTAACTGGAATTAAAGACCCCAGGACCGTATGGAGATCTTTCTAGGGGACAGTTAGGAGAAGCAAGGGCAAGGTTCCTTAGCAATGTTTTGGGAGCTAGTTAACATGAGCCATCCTATCAGAAGTACCGCTCTGATTCTTTAATGAGTTGCCTTGTAAATGGTGGGAGCCCTGATCTGTAAACAGAGCCTTGTCACAATATGTATGGACAAGTTCGGATGACCTCAAAAGAGGCCATTAGCCATGATAACTAAATGGAACCTACATATCATCTTCTTGTCAACTGGTCATCTTCTGGGCATGGAACAGGGGTCACTGGGGGTGTGGGGGGGGAGGTATTTGTGAATTTCTGGCATTGTGCAGGGGGTTGGCCTAGATGACCCTGGAGGTCCCTTCCAACTCTATGGCTGCGATCAGATGGGCAATTTGATCCACTGTTGCCCCACCTCCAATTTAGCCATTTTATAACAGAGAATCCTGATCAGACTCACCCCTTTTAGCACTCTTCAAAGTGCTTTTACCCATCCTTGAGTGATCAGACGACAGCAGGCAGGGAGTCAGCCCATAGGCCATTTTTTAAGTGTATCCTTTGAGCATGCCCACAAGCACTGATGAGTCTGCTGGAAAACATAGTTCATGGGGCTGTTGGCCATTTTTTTTAAAGTGTGTTCTCTGAGCATGCGCACAAGTTCTGATCAGCCTGCTGGGACATGTAGTCCTCCCTCTCTAAACTTTTCAATTTACCCCTTCCCCAAACTACAGAAAAAAGCCGCAGTACAGGGGCATCTTTCTTTTAAAGTTTTTATGAAGAAAACAAAGTTTAGAGCAGCCCCTGTGGGAGAGAAAGAGAGAGAGCGCAGTGTGAATATGCAGTTATGTGCACTTTGCTAACAAGTAATAAAAAATGGTGGCTGGAAATCAAGAGACCAGCCAGACCTGCCTGATGGCTGGGGTGCACAACAGAGCAATCAGACAACACGAAATCCGTTTTGGAACCAGCTCAGACCAACAGGACCGGACTTTCTCAGGTATCAAAGAAAATCTCACTAAAGGGGGAGGGGGGCGGGACTCAGATGACTGGGGCACAACAGATAGATGTTGCTGTCTGATTGTGCACTTTAAACCCGTAAAGGAACAGCAATGGCAATGGATCAAATTGCACATCTGGTCATAGCCTATGATTCTATATACAGAGGCAATATATCTTAGAAAGCAGGCAGTCAAGGCTAGAAGAATTTTTAACAAAATAATGACTTGGATCCCTGCTGGAAAGCAACAAGAGGTTCTGGCTAGCAGAAGCTCTAATGATAAGCTCTAATGGGACCAACTCAAGCTCAAGAGACAACCAGTGTGAGAGGGTTTTGTTAAATGCTTTTGCTCCAGCATATTTGGATTTTAAAAAAGAGTTATTGGAAATGGGAGAACAGAAAATCTGATTTAGCTATGAGCCTATTGATTACTACATGCATTAATTAGGGTTATCAAAGATTTCTCTTCCCTTCTGATCAATCACAAAATGCATTTTTGTACCACAGGCTCTTTCTGCTCCCTGCAGGAAATTCAGTAGCAGCCATTTAGTTATTTCCTTCATGTACACCCCTCCTTTGACCCAAAGTAGCTTACAACATTTTCCCATTCTTCTTTTTACCCTCACAACAACCCTGCAAGGTACGTTAGGCTGAGAGTGTGTGACCGCTGGTCACTCAGCAAGCCTCCATGGAAGAGTGGGGGTTTGAAGCTGAGTCACTCAGATCTTACTCTGACATTCAAACAACTACACCACACTGGTTCAACTTCACACCACTACACCATGCTGGCAATGACTGAGACTGCAGTAGTGCCCATGGCCGGCTCGCCCGCTAGGCGAACTAGGTGCTCGCCTAGAGCGCGCCGGCGCTCAGGGGTGCCAAACTGCGCCCCCACCCCACCATCCGCCGCTGCCGCCGCCGCCGCCCTAACTGGGCGATCGCCGCCTCCCTCCACCTCCTGCGGCCGTGGGACTTGTGCATGGAGCCTCCACTGCTCCTCCCCTTCCACACGGATGTCTCTCACACCTCGCCCTCCCCACCCAGTGGGATTTCGGGAGCATCGGGGGGCGGCTCTGCCAGTCCAGTCAGTCCTGCGCCAGCACGGGGGGGGCTAAGAGCAGTCCCGGCGAGGGCGGCAGCACCGACAGCTCTCCCCGCGGGAGGAGCGAGAGCCGGTCGTGAACCGAGCAGAAACCCAAAGAGATAGGGGCAGAGACCACTCCCCCCCTCTCAATTTGCTCTCCGGAAAAAGGCCGCTGGAAAGCGGCTCTTTTGCACCTTCGGA
>NW_015170927.1:352026-371313 GCF_001447785.1 Gekko japonicus | reverse complement strand
ATTGGATTTCTACCCCGCCCTCCCCGTCGAGGCAGACCCTGGCTGGGACCAAGGCTCCCTTGAAGCTGTGGCTGTGGAGTCCTGTGAGCAAAAATCCTCCTTTGTGAACTGCTGGCATTAAAGTTCTGAGCGGGCGATTCGGCTGCTGCATATAATTCATTTCCTCCTTCCTAAGCGGAGGCGCGCCTCCCCCTCCCCCCTCCTTCGGTGGCGGCCGCAGCAGGGGGAGGAGGCGGTGGTCTCCCGGAGACCTGAGGAATGTTTGGAGTTAAGTTGCTCCGGGCTGGGTCTGACGGGCGGTGGGCTGGCTGGCTTCAGCGCCCCCATGCAAATCTCTCTGGGGAGGGGGAAACGGGAAGGCGCTTCAGGCTGGGGATTCAGAACGACTGATGGGTTGGTCTTGCTGAGAAACAGGAGGTACTTGCGACAGGACTCTCCCCCCCCTACGAATTGTGTTTCCAAGTTTGTTCCCGAGAAACGATGCACTCATCGCTGGTCCCCCCCCCCAGAGCCGGGAGAGGCCCGCGCGGGCGCCTGCACGCCAAGCCAGGGGCTCGCAGCTTGGAGCACACGGCCTCCCCCGCCTGGAGGCCCAGGGCAGGCAGGCAGGCAGCCAGGGAGGGGGAGGGGCGGTCCCAAGGAGGAGGAATTCCGTCTCTCCAGGCCCCGCCTGGAGGTTGGCAACCGCGTACTTGGGTGCGCGGGGGTGGGGGGCCGGGGCGCCAGAAGGTAGCCCTGCCTAGGGCCCAAAAAACCCTCGGGCCGGCCCTGGTAGTGCCATCCTAAGCAGAGATATACCCCTCTTAAGTCCACTGAAGCCAATGGGCTTATGGTTGCAGGCCCATTCGCATGGGGGTGCCCATGAGTGCCCTGCACCCCCCCCAATCAGCTGTCCCCCCTCCCCCCTCTGAAGCACCTGTTGACCAAGTCCTTCACCTTAAACAGCCTGCCAGCTGCCAGCCTGAGAGCAGCTCATCAGCAGAAGCCAGAGGGAGCTTGGAAGGCACAACACCAAGCCAAGCCCTTCACACCTGTTAGTCTTCCTTCTCCACCTCTTCCTTTCTCCTGGGACCTGGGAAAGGTGGCTGGCAGTGAGTCTGAGGGGAGCCCACTCTGATTGGCCACAACTCCTGCCATTGGCTGGTCTGGGAGGTGGCGCATTTCCTACTTAAGAAAGGCAGCGAAAGGCAGCCTGTGAGAAAGGGCAGCCAATGGGCATGCCGGTCTCCCGCGAGCGGTTGGGGACTCTTCAGTACCGGCTTTTCTTCTCTTGCTTTGCCCTCCACCCACCAGGACACCAACTTTAACTGGAGCAAAGGAAGGGGAAGAGCTGACAGAGAGAGGGGGAGAGAGAGGGAGAGGCTGACTCATTGACCTCTGCAGTGCCCTGGACTTAGGAAGTAAAAAGAGGCATTTTTTTAAAGCTACAGAAGCCGCCAGCCCTGATTCCAGGTGAGGAGAGGCTCTGGCCTTCCCTTCCCCATCCCCTTCCCAAACCCCACCCTCCCCAGGTGGCACCTTGGTGCCTTCCCAGGGGTCATTTCCTGCAGGAGTGCACAGGAGCGGAGCTCCGGCAGTAAAGAGCCCAGGGGGCGGGCACATGCAACAAGCACCACCCCCTGCTCCCAGCAGCCCTCAGTCAGAGCAAGAAACAGCCAGGTATGTTGCAGAGCTCCCCCCCCGCCAACCCCCCCGGTCCAAAACAGTCCAGTGGCACCTTTAAGACTAAGGTTTATTCAGGTACAAGCTCTTCCTCCTCTGGGAGGGCAGATCTGCACGTTCCCCCCTCCCCCCAATAGCTAGGAATCCCAAACAGTCCAGTGGAGCCTGAGCGGTGGGTGTTGCCTTCTGACACACTTCCGGTGATGTCAGGGGTGTGTGGCATATGCAAATAAGTTATGCTAATGAGTTATGCTAATGAGCTCCTGCACCTCTTTTTCTACGAAATGACCCATGTGCCTTCCTAATAAACATTTTCTGGGTATGGGGCTGAAAGGGTGTTACCCTGCTCAGGATGACACTGTAAGATATTTCTCATTGGTATATAGGAATGGTTTGGGGCTGTGATAACATAGGCCAAAACATGTACAAGCACATGCAACAGTAACCCGATGGCTCTTTGCAGAACCGGAAAAACATTTTCAGAAAGGGGACAACTGAGAGTGGAGGAGTGGTGGTGTGGAGGGAGTAAGGAGAAATGAACCATTTACCCATTCCCTGACTGCCATTCCCCAAACTGTCTCTCCATAAAATTCATCTCTCTCCACCCCACCCCCAACAAAGGGCAGTCTGCACACTCCGTTCACATGAGGCGATGTTGAACAGTGCTCCATATGAATTAGCTGCGCATCCCAGAATATGTCTCAGAGGGTTCTGCAATGCACAGGGTGTACACAGCAACCACACAGGGCTTTCCTGGCAAACAAGTCACTGCGGAAAGATTATCTGAAGCTAGAAAATGTGAAACCTGCTGCACTTGAAAACTGGCCATGAGTGTCCCAGTTCTGGTCTAGTCTCAGAACCAACTGTGAAATGAATAGAACAGAGTTTGAGTCCAGTGGCACCTTTAAGACCAACCATGTTTTACTCTGGGTATAAGATTTTGTGTGCATGCACACTTCTTCAGGAGTCCATGATTAAATATAGCTTGAAAGTCAATGGGTCTTTCAATAGCTTTATGGGACTGTTAATCACACATCATGAAAGTGACACAGGACCATCCTCAAATGCAAATAATTTCCAGATAAATGAGATATAAGTAGTAAACAACAGTAAGAATTTTGCTGTATTATGTCCCACCAATTTCTAACAGGCTACATGCATTTTGTAGGTATACACTGCAAGATGTTTGCAATTTATCAGGGAAGCATTAAGTAAGAATTACAGACTTTTTTTATATAACTTGAATCGTCAGTGGTACTGAGTCACCAAGGGTGAGAATTCTCAGGAAAGCAAACTGAAATATTAACCTGAGCCACACTGAAATGTTCCCCATGGCTCCCTTCCCAAAAGGAGATTAAGCCAAACAGCTGCTGATATGGAAACCAACTGTTTGAACTGCAATGCACTTACATATGTTAATCGCGTCAAGCGGCTGACTCCTTGCAAACGTGATGCAGGAAATGACTAAACGTTTAGTGCTTGTTATTTAGCAGTATTCCTGGAGACACGTAGGTGGTGTGGACAACATGGTATGTGCATTAAAGTGCAATTTAGGTCAATGATTCTTGAAAGGTCCAGTCTATCTTTCTTGCCAACAGCATACAAAGTACAAAGATCATCTTGGAGAAGGTATGTTTTCCACAACCCAGACTAGCACGGGTCAGAACAAACCAAAACACAAGGATTAGTGCACGATAAGAAATCCTCCTTCATTTCCCCCCAGCATTTTAAAAAATACAGTGTTTTATCACAGAACCCGTGCATTCAGAGCATATAGTGCTGCAAGGCAAATCTTTTTGCTGTTCTGCATTTGTAAAAAGTGAGCATGTGAAAATAAAGGCACAACAAATCTGGAAGTAGATGGAAGTGTCATCTAGTCCGCCCCTTTTAAATGCCTGGCATATCTAACATGGAGCATCTCATACCTAGAGACATGCAGTTCAAGGGTTGTCATGTGCTGTACTTGGATGCCCTGGATCAGATGGCATTTGTACCCATAGTGGCTGGAGGCAAAGCTTCTAGCTGTAGCCAGTTTGGGAGACAAGTCCCACAACCTTCCCTTTGAAACTGCCTTTCTTATAGGTTTCAGTGTTTAGTATCACTCCTCTTATCCTCAAGAGACAGCTGCTATTCCACATGCATTTTTGAAAAGTGAAGGAGGAAGAACACCCAATTTGGATTCTGGTGGACAGCCAACATTCTGCCACTCGCTTTACAGAACAAGAGTGTAAAACCATTAGATCAGGGAATTCCTGAAATATGGGGGAAGGCAATTTGTTCCTCCCTGTCCTACCTAAATATCACTCCTATAAAGAAAAAAATTCACCAGATGTTGTGCTCATGTTTGGACAGTGAGTTTGCTATAAACTCAATTCAGGCTAAAATAAAAGCAGTCAGTTATGTACATAGAATTTATATATACTGGCCCTTTCTGTCAACATTTGATACAATGTTTCAATGGCAATACCCCTGCCTTAAGTCTTTACCTTTGAACATTACCTTGACATTTTCCCAGCTCATGTTCCTATCAACAAAATTAAAATCATAAATCATAAATCTTTTAAAACAAAGAAACATACAGGGCAGCAGTTTTACAGGGTCAATTACCTTCTCAAGAGTGTATGCTGGGAAACTGGAGTAGTACGAGTCACCAATGGCCATTAAACAAGACAGCTCTAACTTTTACCAAGAATTGTGCTATACCCAGGGGAGAAGAAATTATTTTGCATATCCTAAAAACCTGCTTGAAGACAATTCACAGGATTATAGGGGCAAATATTTGTGCTGCTTAGCTAAGAAGAAGGGCATATTCCTTTCCTGGGAGTACAGACTGGTTTAGCTGCAAATGTGCCCTTAAGCTTTACTCCTTGGCTGACGACAGGGCTTTCCAATGTGCTCATGGTCTGGCCGCAGATCTGCCTTTTTCGTGACCTTATTATTTCTTCAGTCCCTGACTCTGACTCCCAGCTTGCCCTCACTCAACTGTGACCCAGCGGTTATGATTACTCTTCTTTGGAAATCACTAGTTCTAGCCATTTCCAGAGTGTTTAAAAGAAAAGAAAAAACCACAACTCTGTATCTATCATATGAATGGCCATTTCACAATTTGTACCCCCAAATGCATGCTTTTCCAGATCACTGCATTTTCTGCTTTATATTAGAAAGATGAAAGCAGCCACTTAGTTCTAAAGTCTGAAGATGAGCATTATTGCCCTTGAACTGTAAAATAAATTATCAGCAATTATTGATTTTGACACCTATTAACTTTGGGGCATAACTTCTTTTCAAAGCAAACATAAAAATAAAATTCTTTCCCTCTGTTCCCTAAAGCCTAGTGTTAATCTCACTCACAGCAGCATCCCAAACGTCATATATTGGCAACCTGATGAGAAACCTGAGATGGTATTTCGTTACCTTTCTCCATGTTATGGTGTTAGCTGTAGGGACACGTGATGATTATACCAAGAGGAACATGCCTTTCTCACAAGGCATGTCCCTAGCCCTTTACTATATTTCTGATCAGGTCCTAGAGCAGTTTCTTCAGTCTGCATAAATGCCAGACGTTCTGACTTCTTTTGCATAGCTCTGATGCACAAAGCAATGAATTACTAGCTCTGGAATATATCAGTTTAGTCCTTCTGATTGCAACTCAGGTCCAAACTACACAAGAAGTTGTAGATCAATGACTAACTCGCTCAGTTTGTTAAAGGTCTTTAAAAGTGGCACCCCTGGGAGTGGAAATGGCTCAAGATTGTGGTGCTAGACAGAGGAGGACGTCACCCCTCCCCAGCATCCTTTCCCCAGTGTACATTCAGTCTCCCTAGAGGTGCTATTTGCCTCAGTGAGGAAAACATGAGTAAGATGTAAGAATACATAAATTTAAGCTAATCAATTCCATTGGCTCAGAGTGTTTTTAGTTAATGGGCCAGGGTGCCAGAAAGGTGTGCTGCAACATATTCCAACTAGTGGGAGAGGAAGGAAGAAGAAATCCCATTTGATGCAATTAAATTATGAGCAATTTCTTTTCAGGAGGAGAGTGCATGACTTACTTCCTAGCCTAGAACAGGAGGAGTGAGCTCTAGGTCATTACTGATGGCCCAAGAAAATGGAAGGCTCATTCCTGATCACTTACATTTTCTGCTCCTCACAGTTCCTTGACCCAGTTTCTTGATCTGCAGTGGAATAAATATTATTTCACTTGTTCCAGAGCCACTGTGGCACTTTCTGACTCACAGTGCATGCTCTTGATGTTCACATTCTTTTCACTACAGTCACTTATTTTTGACATATCATTATCAAAAACATTAATTACTTATAAACACTGTCGACAAAGGACACATTGTTCAGGTCCTCAACCCAAGGCCAGCAAATTAGTTACATGGTCTTGAGGCTATATTGGTCCTCTTCTCAGCGACTTTTCCCACCCTAGACAATTAAGAAATCTTCAGCATTTGAAGAAGATTCTGCATATCTTCATTTTCCTCATAGGAGACAAAGATTCTGTTTTATTTATTTATATTTACAATTGTAGGCTACTTTCCAAGCATTTCAAAATGGAGTTCAAAATAAGAAAAACTTAACTCTGTATTAATAAAAAATAATGAAATCAGAATAATATATAATATTGCTAACAAGGCAGTGCCAGTAAAAAGGCAGGAACCAGGAAACACGACTTAATAGACTATCCTGAACAAAATGTCTTTAGGGAAGGAACAAGGTGGATATCATGGGGGGAAAGTATTTCAATACATGTGGATGTCAATTTGGTGAACAAAGTTAGATCAAGGACTTTCCAACTGATCTTAGGTCCTACAGATGTTCAGATGAGAGCAGGTGCTCTTTACAATACCCAGGACCCAAGCTGTTTGCTTATTTAAAACATTTTTATTCCACATTTCCCAGTAAACAGGCTCAAGGTGGCTAAGAACCAGTTCCATAAATATCACATGAAACCAAGAATCCCTCAACTACCAGGAGTGATTTATCTGTTTACTTACAAAATTTATATCCCACCTTCTCCCTTTTACAAGAGCTACCAAGGTGACACACGATTTAAAACATGCAAGTTAAAATTACAATATAAAATCATTAAAATCAACATTCATCCCAAACATACATCATTCAACTGATTTTAGAAACAGAATTAAAACACATACAAAACATAAAAACATTGGTCAGGAAGGAAAGATCATTGAGGGAATGCCAAACAAACAAACAAACAAACAAACAAAAAGTCTTCATCCACTGGTGGAAGAGAATTCCAGAGCTTGGTGCCATGACTTTGAAGACCCTCTCCTGGGTTGCCATCTTAGGGTTGCCAGGTCTGAGTTAGAAAATGCCTGGAGACTTTGGGGGTGGATCCAGGAGAGGGCGGGGTTTGGGGAGGGAAGGGAAGGGGCCTCAACAGAGCTCCAGAACTTCTTTGTCAAAATTCCTTTTAAAAAGGTTAAAAAGTTCATGAGTTTTCATTATATATCTTGAGAGTTCCAGCACCTCTTTTCCCACAAAATAAAGCCTTGAACCAAGGTATGCACCACAGTGATGGCTCACACAAGCTCTGGCAAACTACACTGCCTAACATCTTTTTCTTAACACTGGAACAGAGAGCACCTTTCTTGTCTCCTTTCATAGTCCATTCCACGGTGTGGGTGCAATCACAGAAAATGCACAAGCTCTAGTGGAGGCCAAACTGCCAACCTTGGGCAAAGGGACAGCAAGGATGAACAGACCTAAGGAGCACTTGGCACTCCCCGAGTTGATCCCTCTAGAATCCCAGAGAAATTTCCATGGGAATAGAACAGCAGGTTCCTAAGACCAGTTTCTGAAAGCAGCAATGAATGGAACCATTAGAAGATTGCTTTCCCCACTCCTTATTCTGAGAAGTGCTCATGAAAGATCACATGGGTGATGGTTCTTCACAACAATTTATAAAGGAGGATACATCAAGCAAATATTTATATTGTCATAGCTAGGCCAATTCACCAAGCAAAGGACCTCCAGACTTGTTTCTGTGAATGAACTGGAATATGAATATGGAATGAATTGTATATGTAAGTTATCTTTGCAAAATTTATTTAGTAATGAATCTGTAGGTTAAAGCAAACTGACGTTACAAAAGGACTGGAACCTGTTATCACTGAAAGTAATAGCCGAAAGACAAGTTAGTTACAGATTCTTATTCCCCAAGCTCAGAGCATATTAATTCACTTCCACTACACATTTTCCCCCAACAATCCAAGACAACTTATTTAAAATACTACAATTTTGTAGACCAATATCTGCAGACTCAGTGACAATTTTGAAATGTATCTTTTGCATGTGACATCTATCACCATGTCTTCATTCCCCCTGTAATCTTGTTGGTTTTCATGGCTTTTAAATGTACTAGAGTTTTCCCACAAGTTCTCAGAACCTTCCCCTTGCCTAGTCAATTCCTGCCTGAGAGTACCTTCTTATCCTTACAGTATTCTCATCTCTAAAGGAAACTCACTCCACAGTATTCCCTAACTGATAAAACAGAAGAGCAGAAGAGTTTTCTAGAATCAGCACCAAGTCGTAAACTTAGTCACTTTGCTCCCTAAGTTCTAAGATCAGATTTTTCTTTTCATTTCATACTAAAAACCCGTCTAACTTTAGAATAGTGTTACTATTAAACCGATATGTATCTTGTTCTGTATATCTGAAAGGTATGCCTAAACATACCATTAAACAATACAAGGCTGTGGTCAGACATGCCTTTAGATCTAACTTTGAAGCCGATGCCTGAGGGATCTAAAGTGCACGATCAGACAGCAACATCTGTGAAAGGGTCCGCAGTCTTTGGCCCCTGAAATGGGAGTAAAAAGACACCTGGGAAACTCTGGCCCTAACACTTGCCAACAGGCCACAGACAGAGTTTCCCTAGTTTGATCACTCAAGTGTGCTCTCAGGCCATTGGGATGGTTTGCTCATTCCATCCTGACCGGGCGCCATTTTTTTTTTTGCTCGCTTAGCAATATGCACATAACTGCATAATCGTCCCCATCTCTAGGCCAGCATTGAAAGTGAGCAGGAAAGGGAGTGATCTTTGTCAGGCGACCACAGCTCATTATGAACCAAGGGGATCACAGTGCTCCATGGAAGGATCGGGGAGTGGTTAAAGTGGAGAATCAAACCCCAGAAGTTGGAAAGCACACGTGCAAAAAACTGCACCCTCCTTTCTGTGCATGCGCAAAAACTGGCAAAAAAAATAAAAATCAAACCCTCACCTCTCCACGCCGTCTGATCACGCATTGACAGGCTGATCCCACAGTGAAACGGAATATCTGATCGAGCAACTGTTTCAAAAACCAACGGATGAAATAGGAGCACTTCCCAACTGCACCAAATGGCGCGTCTGACTGCAACCCAAGTGGAGAAATGGGGTGGAGAGCTTTTTCTTTCTCTCCCCTAATACCAGAACTCTGGAGCACCCAAATGAAGTTGATGGGAAGTAGGTTCAGGTCAGCCAAAAGGAAATACGTCTTTACTCATTGAGAAATTGTAGAATCATTGTCAGTGGACATAGTGATGGCCGCAAGTGCAGATGGCTTTTAAAAAGGGGTTAAACAGATTCAAGGAGGAAAAGTACATCAAGGGCTACTAGCCATGGTGACTGAAAGGAGCCTGCATATACACAAGCAGCATACCTCTAAATACCAGTACTGGGAGGCCGCATAAGAGGAAACCTTAGCCTCTGTGCCTTGTTCGTTGGCCCTACAGGGCAACTGGTTGGCAGCTGCATGCCGGACTAAACCGTCTGATCCAGCAGGGCTTTTCTTACATTCTTATGTAACATACTTCATCCCACACCCTCCAGATCCTGTTTAATTCTTTGTGAATGGACTTTGCTTTAATCAGAAAAAGAATACATATGAGTGGGATTTGTTTAGAATGGGCAGCAATATGGATGCAAGCCACCATTGTCATAGCAACTGTTAGATGCTTGCAGAAAAAAGAAAATGCTAGGATGCAGAATTGCATGTGTTTAAAGGCTCTGATGGGCTTTGCACTGAAAAAAATCCACACTGATTAATATCCTTTGGTATGGCGGAAAGTACCATCAGCTTGCAGCTCACTTATGGCAACCCTGCCAGGTTTTCAGGGCAAGAGACAAATTTTGGTGGTTTGCCATTGTTGGCCTTTGCGTAGCAACCCTGGGCTTCCTTGGTGGTCTCCCTTCCATGTACAAACCAGGGCCAACCCTACCTACCTTCTGAGATTGGGCTAGCCTGGGCCATCCAGGTCAGGGCAATGTTCTGTACCCTTGCCGAAAGCTCTGAAGGACACAAGGGTATGCCATGCCATGCCCCCTTTCAAAGCAGGGCAAAACCCAAGCAGACATTCAACTTACTTTCCTTACATATTGTTCTTTATTCACCTAGTTATTGTAAATAAATTGTGCATGATATAGGGTTGCCAAATGGGGCTGGGGGACGGGGAATCCCCTGCTTTGGAGGCCCGATTTCCGATGCGACGGAATCAGGCCCCGGGGGGAACCCCGCCCCCTGAAGCTGCGTCACCAGTGGTGACGCATGACGTAGGGCACATTGGGGGCATGGCCCAGATCGTCGGGGGGGGAACCATATGGTTTCCCCCCCCCGATGATTTTGGCCACGCCCCAATGTGCTACATTGTGCGTCACTTCCGTCACATCCCCAGCCAGCTCCTGGAGCGAGAAGACGCTCCCCCCGCCAGTGAGTAAATTAGATTTGGCAACCCTAGCATGATATCTTTGCTGAAATAAGAAAAAAAAACAACCACCACCATATCCTGGGAAAGACTGATCCAATGTCCAACTGCTGTATTAACTCATGAATCTTTACTGATTAATAAAAGTTTTATGGAAGAATATAGGTCTTCAAGACAGGTGTCTTTGCTTCCATGGTAAACGTTACAAAACAGTGAAAAATGGGGAAACCATTCGAGTCTCTAAAGACCATACTTTGCCGTTTGCCTAGGTAACTGAAACTGGCCATAGGAGCCATTGGTCATACATCATTGTAATAGTTTGGAAGCCTAATAATTTAACTGGGATCACACTCCTGCAGTAGGGAAGAATAATGTAGTAGATTAGCTATAGAATAATGGGAGGTTGCATAAGAGCACAGCAATCATTTACCGGAGTCATTTTTTGACTGGTGGTAAAATTATGAAACACTACTGGTTGCTTTTTGTCCCATGATGATGCCTTGACCTGGAATCCCATTTCAGCATCAATACTAGCAGTCCCCTAAACCTTTGGCTGGGACTTTCCATGAATTCATTAGTCATGAGCAGTTGATTGCAGTTTTGAATATAACCAGCCTCTTAAGTGGTGTTACTGGCATACATTGCTCTAGAGTATTCATTTTAGTTTATCCTGTGTCAGTGGCTTCAAGAGAATATCTTGTGCGTCTGTGAGTGTGATAGTGTAAAAAAGTGTTCCAGCATGGATCAAATAAAATATTTTCTCTTAGCAATGTATCTCTAATAAACTTTCATGGATCTATTCCCAGTTAGTTACGATTCTAACTTTCTCCCTTGCACAATCTGTCTCTCTCCATCTCTCTCTCGCGCGCACACACAATAAGACATCTATTCACAGTTAAGTTCAGCAAATCCATTTATCCAGCCAGGAACTGACCTCTGATCATGCTGTTTTAACGCAATTGCACACAACAAAAACATCAGCTGACGATTCCCAGAACCTTCCAATACATGAAGTTGAAAACAGTGTGGGATGAAGCCAGGCTTCCTCTCAATCTTTTAAAGTAAATATTCAGCCAGTGTAACCTTTAGGTAGCTATTTCCCCCTTCCCTACTTAGCAAAGTGCAGTCTTACAACTCCCTTGTGATAATCCACTATTTACAAAATAGCACAAAGGTGTAAAGGCATTCTGCATGAATGGAGAGAACATTTGCCTTAGAAGAGAAAAGGGGAAACTAATTCACTGATTCTCAAGTAAAGCACTGCAGGTCCCATGGTCCTGTCCTATGACTGTCTTGTGTTAGATCATGGGAGAAACATTAGGGAATGGGGGTGGGGTGGAGAGAAAAGAGCACTATACATTCCCATTCTTCTGGAATCTAGAAGATCATCTGGATGAACAAGAAATCTATTTGACAGAGCTGCATTAGTGACACAGTGGGAATTTGGATAACCGAAGTTCAGAGAATGGCAATTGTGCTGCACTCCATAATTGCTCTGTATTGCCATATGCCCCTGAAATTTCCAAGACTGGATTGTTATGCATTGGCAGGAATGATTTATGTTAATCCTAAACATGTCTGGCCTAAGATATTACCTTGAAGTGGCTGCTCTGCTTTACCTGATAGATGTGGGCACTTTGCAATGCTGCAGTGCAACTCTTGGACTGTGTGGAACTATGCAGAATCCTAGAGTCAGTCTACCTGAAAGATCGAGCTAGCCCCTCCCTTTGCTGCCTTACGGAACATTGAAAGGGGGGGGATTTTGACCCTGAAGTATGTTCTGCACTGGGGCATGCATCATCAAAGTTCATTTCCCATCCCAACTATTTTCAATGCAGCTGTCTAGAACTTAATTGAAACCGTCCCTTAGTCACAAATTTGTATAATAATATTTTGGAAATGAACACAGAAATGTAATCGTTCCTTAAAAACTAACGTCTTTAAGATGCCACCAGCCTTCTGCTTTATTTTGGTGTAACAGAATAACACCGAGTTGCCAAACTCCAGATTGGGCCTGGAGATCTCCTGGAATTAAATATGTTCTTCAGATAACAGAGATCAGCTTCCCCAGAGAAAATGGCTGCTTTGGAGAGTGGACTCTATAGCGTTATAACCAGTGTTCCCTCTAAGCTGAGTTAGTGTGAGCTAGCTCACAGTTTTTTAGCCTCTGTCTCACACATTCTCTTAGCACAGGGAAGATGGCTCCAAAGCAAACTAATTTACGCAGTAGCCAAATTGCTCGCTCACAACTTTAATGCTAGTAGCTCACAAAGTAGAATTTTTGCTCACAAGACTCTACAGCTTAGAGGGAACATTGGTTATAACCCACTGGGGTCCCTCTCCTCCCATGGCTCCATCCCCAAATCTCCAGGAATGTCCCAACCCAGAGCTGACAGCTGCTAACACAGAGCTACCATTCTGGAACAAATATTTTGTAACTATTGACCTATCCTAAACTCTCAATCAATCAGGTAGGCACCAAAACAATGGTGAGATTGGAATGCTTCATAATATTGCAGACTGTTGTTACATTTCAGTTTGGATTGTTTAATTATATTAAAGAATGCAATAGATTTGTTTTGGGGTTTGATTAGTTCTTGGTTCATGTCTGCAAACAATAGAGCCCCTTCCCTTTCTATGTAAACTGGATTTTTTCCCCTAGAGAATATTGCAACCTGTACATAATGTATATGCTGTTAGTCAGGGGTCGTTTCGTAGAAAAAGAGCTAGGGGAACTCATTAGCATAACTCATTAGCATATGCCACACCCCCTGACATCAGGGGCCCGGCGGTGGACCTGCAAGGCCAGTGGGAGTGCAAGGAAGCCCCGCCAAGGCCCTCCCTGGCCCCAGGCAGGCAGGGGTGGGAATAGGCGGGGAGGAAGCAACTTACCCTCCCTCTTCTCCTGCCTCCTCCTGGCTGAATGAGGGCTGGAAGCGGGGCGGCCGGAAGCAGGGGGCGGGGCTTCATCATGTGCCCCGCCCCCTGCACCTCACCCGGGGGAACTGCGTTCCCCCGTGATCCCCCCCGAAATGACCTCTGCTGTTAGTTATCTGGGATGGGACTGTACATTATCTCAACCAACACACCCTCCAGTCTGTGTAGCATGAATGCAAGGTATTTGTAGGGAAGCCTGTGTATGTAACTTGGACATGCATGCTTAAATTTTCCATTGCCCAGTTATTTCCCCTTCCTTTCCAAGTTTGTGTCCCCCTTGTTATGAATGGGGTTGTCTGATATTAAAATAATACAGATACATTTGTTGGAATGGATAATCAGATCTCCAGTGCACCTATAGGGGAAGATGTGGTATTATTAATGTGATGAATGCCGTGGGAAAACCCAGTAGGAGCAGTGACATATCCTCTGGCTATCACTTCTCTTCTGATGGAAGATCCAGCTTCCCACCTTTGAGACATCAGAGGTTAAATTGCCCCAAAACCATACTGAAAGGTACAGGGCAAACAGACCCTGATCTATAACTGGGAATATTATTGGTGAATAGGTTTGTGGCAGGAACTGGAAGGAAATCTACAGTTGTCTCCACTCCAGTTGTCAGTGGTCCAAACAAGAGGATACTCCAGTCCACAATTCAAGATACAGGGAGTTCGTTCAAGTCCTGGAACCTTGGGGAAAAGTGGTGGGCAGAGACTGGCACATCCCTTAGACAAGGACATGGGGATGTTCAGCAGAGCGTAAATTACCCCTAGCTAGGATAGTTTTGAATAGCTGCGGTGGCTCAAGTGGTTAAGACGCTGAACTGCAGGCTGTGGAATGTCAGTAGTTCAGCAGTTCGAGACCCGAGTGCCACATGACAGAGTGAGCTCCCGTCTCTAGTTCCAGCTCCTGCCAACCTAGCAGTTCGAAAGGAAGAAATTGCAAGTAGATAAACTTCAGTGGGAAGGTAGCAGCATTCTGTGCACCTTGGTGTTTAGTCATGCCGGCCACATGACCACGGAAACGTCTTCGGACAGCGCTGGCTCTTCGGCTTTGAAACGGAGATGAGCACCGCAACCCTAGAGTCGGATTTGGCTGGCTTTCGAGCAAGGGAACCTTTACCTTTACTTTAGAATAGTTTTATATTTGCTTTCTCTAGCCAACCTTGCCATACTTCTCTTTTATAAGTTGCTTCCTAGCTATCGGTGCTTCCCGCTTAATTAGATATTTAGTGGAATTAAGCTCTTTTAGAAGCCAAACATACTTGATCTTTGGGGGAGAGAGGGATCCCTTTAGATAAACAACCCCAGCCCACTTGCACCTACAGACCGCTCAAGCTATGCAAGTACACAAATCATGAGAAACAACTCTGTCTCTAGCTAAGAAAACCCAGAAGGAAGGTGGGGGAGTGAGCAGCTGAGATGAGGGAACTTGGCATCCCCTTTCGCATACACACACTCAGCCAAGGTGGATCAGATACCATCTCTTCTAGTATTATATTGGGGAAATTCCATTAACTGGAACTTCTCTGGTGGTGGCAGGCAGCCACTACCTGGTTCTGATCCAGTTGGAGCCCAAACTGGATAAATGTTTTCCCTATGAATCCCATCTCTTTGGTGACTTAGCACAGTGGAGCTGGTGAAAGGTAGTGAGCAAAATGCCAGGGGAGGTGAGGTTCATGATATCCTTCCACTTAGGCTTTTTTCCTCATCTTGAAGCCCAATTGGAGTACAAGAAAGGGTTAAAAACATGAGTGGGGACAGGAGAAGGCTTACTCACACCCACCCAGACATCTCAAGTCTCTCCGGCAGAACTCTCACCCTCTCGTTTGAGAGGCAGGCACACATGGGATTGGACCCCATGTTTGCTTTTTAACTCCACCTCTGGTCTCCCCACACCCCATTTATGTTCCTAGTGTCATGTCTAAAACGTTTTTTTGTATGTTACTCCTCTTCAAGTACCTGCATTTAGAGAAGATTGGGATTTCCCCCCCCTGGAGTCTAGAAATCAATGCAAACTATATAAACAAAAGTACTGCAAAATCCAATCAGATTAAAGTGGCTAAAGGAGCAAAGAATCAAATCTGCTATATTTACATCCCATTGAGCGGAAGTAGAGAAGTGTTGACTCTTAAGAATGGAAATCTAATTTTAGTCAGGTCCATTGTGAGGTAAGTGTGTGTGTGAGTCAGAAATGATTGTGTGACGTTACATAACCCACTGTATGTGCTTAAGCACACAACGCTAGAGGGGAAGATGGTGTTTTTGCTTCCTCCTCCTTCCCCCATGAGTATACTGGTACTTTCACTTCAAGAAAGACCCCTTATGCCTTTCAAATGCACTTTACAAATGTAATTAAAAATAGCAGTGGGCTGGTTATATAATGTGATTAATTGCAGCATTAGAGTGAAAAAAGCCATAGGCTGCAAAGTCGTATGTGGGAGTGAGAGAGGCAAGGGTGAAACGCACGACTTATCTGTTTCGTTATATACATTTCACAGGGTATTGATTTATTTCTTGCATAATTTAAACAGCATAAGGAGATGCTAGTCCAGTCTATGTACCACCAAAGCAAGCCCCAAGAAACATGATCAAGAGATAGGAACACAAACAGCAGAATTTAAATGTTATGCAGGTCCTTTATAAACGACAATAGCAACATAACCTGCCCCTTATCCCGTGAATGGCTGGCTTGCCAGATTTAAAAGGGGATCTACATTTCTTACCTAATAGATGGAATTCACAGTTCTAGTGAAGAGGAAGGCTTGCAACATACCTTTACCTTCCTGGAACATTTTCAGTTCTACTATCTGAAATTCTGGGATTCTGTATTTTGCAATGTGTTATCAAAGAAATGAAAGGCCAGTCATCCCCCCAAAAAACAGTGTCTGCAGAGTGGGTGCACCATTCTGATGTTTTACTTAAGGTGTAAAAATGTCTGCGGGCATTGTGCCCATTTCTATTCTACATAGCAAGTTCAAATTTGCAAGATGTTGGTATGTTTTTTCCAAGGTACCTTCTTCCAACATGGTAGTAGTGCTAACCGGGACTGATGTCTGTGCAATATCGTTGAATAATCTCCCTTATATATAAAAGCTGAATGTTGGTGGCACTTCTCTAGAACATTCCATACGCTCCGGAATTGGTTGGCGCCCTGGTGTGTCACTCAGAATCTGTCCCTACCCACTGGCTGCATTGCTTGAGTCTCGCCTCCAACATTCTAAACAGTTTGCTGTTCCCCTCCCCACCCCTGTAGCCAGTCAGAACACAGAGGTTATTTGCATATGCAGCCTCATTGGCCTTTGCCTCGGAACACAGAGGTCGTTTGCATATGTGACTTGATTGGCTTTTGCCTCTAACATTCTAAACAGTTTGCTGTTCTGAGGTAAAATGTGTCCAATCTCCAGGAGAGGGCTGGAGATCACTCAGAATTACAACTGCTTTCTAGATGGCAGAGATCAGTTCCCCTGGAGAAAATGGTGGGCTCTTTATCCTTATATGTTGCTGAGGTGGCCCCCATATGACAGCCAATGTGACGCAGCAGTCAGGGCTTCAGAGCATGGGAGAGGCTGCAGGTGTGTGGGGGGTGGAAAGCTGAAGAGTGAGGGGGAAATAAAGGTAGATTGATGATTGGCTGGGAAGGAGATAGGGTTGTCAACTCCAGGTGGGAAATTCCTGGAGATGTGAGGGATGGAGCCTGGAAAGGGTGAGGTTTCAGGAGACGTGGGACCTCGGAAAGGTACAAAGCCATAGACTCCACCCTCCAAACCAACCATTCCTTTCTGGGGAACCATCATTGCCAATCTCCAAGTGAGGGCTGGAGATCACTCAAAATTACAACTGTTCTTTAGGTAGCAGAGATCAGTTCCTCTGGAGAAAATGGTGGACTCAGTGTCATTATACCCTGCTGAGGTCGCCACAGCAAATTGACACTGAGTGTCCAAGGCCGGGGCACCCGCCCAGAGCCTCTTTCTAGATACCATTGTATTTATTTCCACAATGGGCCTTTTTCCTAGTGTACAATATTAGTGTAGTGCTATGTCATGGCTTTCCTTAGCGCTAAAGCTGATGCACTAAAGTTGAGGTGAAGACAAGCAAAAAAAAGGGAGGCTATCAAGAAAATGATAAATTATGGAGAACAAGAAATGGATGACAGTTTTAAAAAACCACAACCTGACTTTTTAAATTTAATGGGATGTACTGACTCTTTCTGAGTTGCCTTTTGGAGGTAGACTACAACGTCTCTATCTCTGCGAAAGTATTCTTGGTCTCTCTCATCTAGGTCATTTCAACTCTAAGTGCATGCTGTTAGAAGAGGTTTTCATTTCTAACAACAACATTTTCACACTGCCACATATTTTTCTAAATACTACGTTCACTCTCACCCTCTCTCCCTCAAATACACATTTTTTATGTATAGGGTGCATTTTACTGTATTGATTTCTTATTAGTTGCCCTGATATACTGAAATTAGAGCAGTTTCCAGTGCCATCCTAAGGAGAGTTGCACCATTCTGAATCAATTGAAGTCAATGGGCTTAGAAAGGTATATCTCAACTTCAATGGATTCAGAACAGTATAAATCTGTTTAGGATTGCACTGTTAGAAATCTAAGCAAGTAAATAATAACATCTTAATGATATGAGGTGTTGTATTCTTTCCTAGGGTTGTGTGGGTAGGATGAGAAATTCAGGAACCAATACATTAGTAAGTGTTGCTTATTTACAATTATTTGAAAGGTTTGCTGCTGTTCTTCTAAATTCCTCTCAGACAACCTCATCGACTGCTTTCCCCAGTTAGCTGCCAGTTTGTTATTAGAATTTCAGAGGGAAGAAAGTATGTTACATAAACTGGCATATGATCAGAAACACTAGGGCAGATACCAGTTTTCCTGCAAAATATACCACTGAATTTTCAGTTCCACAGTAAACTAGATCTCAATCTTTCATCATCAAGCCAGGTCAGTTGTAACCATTAACTATATAAACTATTTTAAGTTTCAGATATTTTCATGATCTTAGGGGAAAAGCTAATACTATTTATTTTTTCATGATTAGAATGTGCAAAAGATTCAGAACATGTCTTTATCTGTCTGGTATACACATGAAGAAGTGTGCATGCACATGAAAGCTTAGAATAAAACTTTGTTGGTCTTAAAGGTGCCACTGGACTCAAACTTTGTTCTAGTATATTTTATGCCACCCTTCCTCCAAGGAGCTCTGGACAACCTATGTGGTTCTTCTTTCTCTATTTTATCCTGACAATGACCCAGTGAGGTAGGTTAGGCTGAGATTAGGAGATGTTATGTTCAGGCAAACTGGGAGCCTGCCAGCTGCATGTATCAGCATTGTGCATTTTCTGAACATGTGAGGGAAATCCATGTGTTGCTTAAGTGATAGGATATGGCAGTTCTGCACACTCGGTGCACTACAGGGACCACACACTCCAAATATTTGCGCTTGGCAGGCTCCCAGATTATATGAATATAATAGCTGCACAAGCCTTGTGTGACTGGCCAAGGACAGCCAGCAAAATTCATGGCCACAAGGGGATTTAAATCTAGCTGTCCCAAATCTGAGTCCAACAGCTATACCACATTTGCTCACCTACTCTTTCTCTTTGTTTCAACTGTAATCTTTGTCTTCAAACACAAATGTTAAAATGGATAGTATCACTGTAAGGCTGTTTTATTAGCTTTTTTCTTATACAAACCAAATGTTTTATCATGAAAGAGCCAGATAAGTGCTGAGAAAAAGTGTGAGCTGACTATAAATAACTTGCATTTTGCAGTCAGTCCAAGCCACTTTGTGGCTATTAATCTTTCTGTCAAGTGGTCATTATACAACCTCAGATTCAGACCATGTCTCCAATTACTCCTTCAGCGGTGGCAATGTCCCTCAGAAAACCTTCCATAACTATCTGCTGGGGAGAAAACACCCCCGACACATACATTGATATCCCCCCCCCCAGCTTCTTATTCT
>NW_015170927.1:347479-352004 GCF_001447785.1 Gekko japonicus | reverse complement strand
CCCTAAATTTCTAAAACATGCATTTTACAATAAATTAAAGCCAATTTCTTGTTTTTATAGAAAATCTTGTCAACATTCATTGGTTTGCATATAAATTTGGGTACGGATAACCCATATCTGTGCTATAAAACCAGCCCTCACTGCTCCAGGATCTGTCCTGCAACTGTCAGAGAACACCCAAGATTCTGGGGACTCTAGTCTCCATGTGTCTATAAATGCTAGAAATGTAGCAATTCCCAATTTTAAAAGGATTCTTTCCTGAGAACCTAAGATTTGTCTTGCCTAGTAGAGGCCCTAAAAGTCCACAAGCATAGTATGTCAGCTATTGTTTGTCTGCAGCATGTCACTCAAGTAATAGAGTGCTTGTGAATGCAGTGACGAGTGCCTCAAGGATCTGTTCTGGGATCTGTTTTGTTCAACATCTTTATAAATGATTTGGATGAAGGAACACAGGGAATGCTTATTAAATTTGCAGATGATACTAAATTGGGAGGGGTAGCAAATATGGTAGAAGACAGAGTCAGGATACAGGATGATCTTGACAGGCTGGAAAAGTGGGCTAAAACATATAAAATGAATTTCAATGGGGATAAATGTAAGGTTCTGCATTTAGGTAGGAAAAATTAAATACATAATCATAGGATGCGGGAGACTTGTCTTGGCAGTACTATGTGCGAAAAGGATCTAGGGGTCTTAGTAGACCATACACTGAACATGAGTCAGCAGTGTGACACGGTAGCTAAAAAGGCAATGCGATTTTGGGCTGTATCAACAGAAGTATAGTGTCCAGATCATGCGAAGTGATGGTATCGCTTTACTCTGCTCTGGTTAGACCTCACCTGGAGTACAGCATTCAGTTTTGGGCACCACAATTTAAGAAGGATAAAGACAAGCTAGAAAGTGCCCAGAGGAGGGCAACAAAGATGGTGAGGGGTCTGGAGATCAAATCCTATGAGGAAAGGTTGAAGGAGCTGGGTATGTTTAGCCTGGAGAGGAGACGACTGAGAGGTGATATGATAACCGTCTTCAAGTACTTGAAGGGCTGTCATATAAAGATGGTACAGAGTTGTTTTCTCCTGCCCCAAAAGGTCGGACCAGAACTAATGGGCTGAAATTAAATCAGAAGAGTTTTTGGCTAAACATTAGGAAGAACTTTCTGACAAGATTCCTCAGTGGAACAGGCTTCCTTGGCAGGTGGGCTCTCCTTCCTTGGAGGTTTTCAAACAGAGGCTAGATGGCCATCTGACAGTAATGCTGATTCTGTGAACTTAGGCAGATCATGAGAGGGAGGGCAGGAAGGGTTGCATGAGTGCTTAGTTCTTGTGGCCGTTTCTTACATGCCCAGGGAAATGCTGATTGCCACTTTGGGGTCAGGAAGCAATTTTTCTCCAGGCCAGTTTAGCTGGAGATCCTGGAGGCTTTTTTGTCATCTTTTGGGCATGGGACAGCGCTCACTGGGGGTGTGGAGGAGGAGGTATTTGTGAATTTCTTGTACTGTGCAGAGGGTTGGACTAGATGACACTGGAGGTCCCTTCCAACTCTATGCTTCTAATACTAACCATGACAATGTATTTTCGGTTTGTACCATTACATCTGTCTTCTATAAATCTGTGTAAGCTGTGAACCAGTAGACATCTTCAAGATTTTGGCAATTTTTCACAGAACGTGGTACAGGTGGTTTTGAGCACATCATTATCTTTCTACCTAGGTTACCTAATGAGAAATCCTCACAAGGTTAAAACAAGAGCGACAATGCAGTTTGTATGCTTAACGCTGCTATGGAAATTAATACCATGAAGGCTTTGTGTTCTGGATGTGAGTGAAATGTGGATGCACCCAGCTCTATTAGAGGATTTTGCATATGTGATTACAGCAGCATAAATGAAGCACACAAAATACCAGGTATATGTAAAGTATTCCCCTTCTCATTCAGGAAAAAAAAATTCCTCAAGTCTTGTTGTAGGGGGGGGGGGGGGAATTAAACAGCAACCCTGATAATTTATTTGGACCAACTAAAATGCTGCAAATGAATAACCTGTCATCACCACAATGTCATTAAAGCACACAGTTAATCTCAGCCTCCCCTTGCATTATTATTATTTTTTTTAGTTTTTAACATCAGTACACAATCTAGACACTCAGCACAGTATACTGTCTTTTGTAACAGTATAGATCTCCTTTCACTCTGACTTCTTTAAAAATGGAAATTTTCTGCTGTTTAAACTTGGGAAGGGGGCTGCGGTAGTTTGCTGGATCCAAAATAAGCCCTGCAGCACTTTTTCAGACTGATCCTGACATAAACGTCGGTCTTGAAGATGTAGATTCTGGCTCCCCAAAGTTTGGTAACAAATTGGTTAGTTTTTAAGGTGCCACAAGACTCTTTGGTAATAATGCTAAATATAGTATTGTTAGTTTGAGGCATCACAAGTCAACCAGACTCTTGGCACTTTTAAATCGTATTCCTACATAAACCGGATACCTTTTTGAAATATGCTATCTTAAAACGTGGCCTCTAATCCACGGAAACGAATAAAACGCAGTAATAAAAATTCGTTTCTCTTGGGGGGTGTCTTTCTTGTAAGTTGACTCCTTGTTTTTTCGCCAGTTTTGAGGGTTTCAAGGCTTCCATTTGCTCGTCTGTCTCAATACTGAGCCACAGACATCGCCTCTCTCTGAAAGAGGCGTCTAACCTGATTCGCCTCATGCGGCAGAACATTTTTTTCTCCCCTGTGCCAGGGAGACAGACGGGGCGGGGACAGGTGGGCGAGAGCGCGTGAGAAAGGGGGAGGGGGGAGGAACCAGGAGCAGAGTCTCCCTCCCCGTCCTCATAATCCACCCTCCCCCTCACTTCCTCCTGCCCGCGCGCCTGCAGCGACATCCCTCCAGCCCAAACCGTCCCTCTCGCGCTCTGCCTCTGGCAGCCGTTGGTTCCGCCAGCCAGCGTGCGGCGCCACGTGAGGGAGGCGGGGCCGGCGGCGCGCGAGGGCCCACGCGGAAGGGAACGTGTTCGGGGCGCGGCCTCGGCGCTCCCTCTCCCCCCCCTCCCTCCTCGGCCTGGCCTGAGCCTGTCCTGCGCCCTGAGGCAGAGGGTGCCTGACCGCCTCGTGCTCTTCCTCGTCCCCTCGTCTCCGGCCAGGCCCCGCCCTCGCCCGGGTGGTGTGCGCGCGACGACTCCCCGCGCGCGGTTGAAAGCGCGGGATGTCCGGGGCTCCCGAGAAGGGCGTGGAAGGAGGGAGAGTGCGTCTCGGCGGTCGGAAGCAGACGCCAGCCTAGAACCCGGTGGCGCTCCAGACGCCGCGTGATGTGTGGAAGATCCGTGACTGGATCTACGTTCCCCCGACTTAAAATAAAATAAAATAATGGAATCCAGCCGAGTGGGGGTGGGGGGGGGTGGAGAGAGAGAGAGAGGGCAGCCAGCTCCCTCCAACCAACGGTCGGGGAGCGGTGCTCAATTAACCCTTTCTCTCCTCTCTACTGTTGACCCACTCGAAAGTGTTGGGGTTTAACCGTTCTCGTGTGCTGGGCTCCTTTCGTTCCGATGTTGGTTCTTGCGGCCCCACAGTTAACACGAGCCGCCCCTTGGAAGTCCCGCTCCCGCATTCCCTTCCTTCCTCCCCCGATTCCGAGCCTCCCTGTCTTCCGCCTTCCCACGTGAATCAGAAAGGGGGTCAGGTGGATAGCATCAAAGCGGACGAGGGGGGGGGGAGTAAATGCGCAGCAGAGCAGACGCGCCTCCCGAGTGGACCACCCACCGCTGCAGAGCTGCCAGCGTGCGAGGCGGCGGTGGTGGTGGGAAATGCTCATCGCGAGTCGCAGCCAATTTACGGCGACCCCCGTAGGGTTCTCCGAGGGAACAGGCGTCGCATTAATTGGGCTGCGAAAGTTTCTCGCACGATACGCGTTTGTACAGGAGCCACAAGACCGTTCCTTTTCCTCCTCCTCCTCCTCAGGGCGCACCGAGAGAGCAAAGGGACCGCTTTCTCTGGGCAACCCGGGGCCACCGGGGGGGGGGGGGGGCGGATGCTGTGTAATAAGCACGGGGCTCAGATCTGTCATGAAGTGCTTTGGTCCTATTCCTGGACGCCTACGCGGCTGTTCGAGTTGCCCCGGGCCGGATGTGCGCCTACGAGGCTCTCTTGGCTCTGGCTGGAGCGCCGGAGGCTCCCGCTCGGAAGCGCCGGTTTCCCTGCCCGCCCAGCCCCTTTGGCGGCTCTCTTGGCTTTCCTCCCCCTCCCCCCCCCCCCCCTCCCCCTCATCTGCCTCTGTCTGTCCTCCCTCTTGGCTCTCTGCCTCGGTTTTGACGCAGGTTGTGGCGTCTCTTTCTCCGCCCTCCTTCCAGAGCCCATCCATTCTCTTCTTCCCGTGTCTCCCGCGCCCTTTGCGCCTCCCTTCTCGCCCACTGCCAGTTTGGCTCTTTCTTGTCTTGTCATCCGTTCCAGACCGCCTGGGGAATATTCCGAGCCAGAAAGCAAACAAAAATAATGTTTTTTTTGTAAAAAAAAAACCACATGAGGAAGAGAATGCA
>NW_015170927.1:329096-347454 GCF_001447785.1 Gekko japonicus | reverse complement strand
CGCCTCTGGGAATGCAACGTCAGCCCTGCCAGTGTCTCAGTAACACAGGCGGTAGAAGAAATCGCTCGTGTTTGTCTCTGGCTTCGGGCAGATCTGGAGTGGGAAGACTGAAGCAAAGAACTCTTCCTTTGAAAACGGTGGAAAACACTTTCAGAATCAGCCAGGATAATGTAACCATTAAAACGTTGCGGTAGAATATGCAAGACTCAGGTTCATGTCGCCACTTTGCCATGGAGCTCCCTAGGTGGCCTTCGGGCAGTCAGCCTCACCTTACTTCATGAGGTTGTGAAAATAACAGGGACAGGAGAGCCAGGCATGCTGCCCTCAGCTTTTCTGAAGGAAGGATGGGATAAAAAATACACTAGATGAAGTATTGAAGGGAAGGGGAGTTGCTTGGATTTCGTCCAAGAGCCCCGTAAATACCTGAAACATTCAGACCTGGACATACAACCAGTGTTCCCTCTAAGATGAGTTAGTGTTGATGCACAAATCTGTGCCTGTGCTGGCAGATCGCATGCGCTCAGGAGTTCTGGGCAGCAGCGGGCTATGCCAATCGGGTGTCTGCACTAAGTTCAGCATCCATGTAAGATAGCTCACAGTTTTTTAGCCTCCAGTTCACACATTTTTGTCAAATCACTTGCTCAGTCACAACTTCAATGTCCAGTAGCTCACAAAGTAGAATTTTTGCTCACAAGACTCCACAGCTTAGAGGGAGCATTGCATACAACCACTTCTTTTTCTAACAAGTACCATAACTCAAATTATTATTATTATTTGTAAAACATTTTATTAGGATATATCCAAGTTACATCAATGTTTATCATACATTTATATCTTTTCTACATCCTACCCTCCTCCCTTTCCCCCCCTACATGGCTTCCCACAGTGCTCAGATCTTCAGTTCACCTCATTATTTCCCCTACTCAACCACTTCTGCATAAATTCACCAGGTAACATCTTTGTTACTAATTACAATAAGATCATTATTGAATTCTTCATGTCTTACATTCAATAGGTATCAAAGCAAAATAAAGTATCCTTTACATCCCAGTATTTTTCTAAATACAACTCAAATTATTTCTAATGCCTCTTCTGTAAGGAGCTTTCTAGTTTTTTAAAAAATAGCTATTCACAAATACAATAAAATGCATCAATATTGATAGCATAGAGAACATCTGAGATTAGCCTTTCTCTAGTGGGGCCAGTCCTATTGCTGCCCCTACTGTTTTGTGTTAAGACAGCACACAGGCCAATACTAAATAGCTGGGTGGGGGGGCATGGAACAGTGGAATGTGTCTTCTGAAAACTAGCATTGCTGTTTGTTGTGTAGTCTTTCTAATGGCCACACAAGCTGGGATTGTACAGTAGGGAGCAGTCAATCTCTAAAGTGGGGAAAATCAATCTAAGAACTACATTTGTAGAGAAGTGTTCTATTCATCATTATATCTGTTCCTCAAGTCAGGGCCACAAGCCATTAGTTCCCAGTGATGTGTGCATATGTTAAGTGTTTTAAGATATAGGTCCACTTTCCACACTGCACTGCAGAGAGAAACTTATGTGTTAAGGGGATAAAGCTGCATAGTAAAGCTCCTTGAGTGCTGTAAAAATAAAGTGTATGCAGCAGATTTAGTTCCTAGGACAGTGGTGGCAAACCTATGGCATGCGTACCAGAGGCGGCACTCAGAGCCCTCTCTGTGGGCATGCGTGCCATCGCCCCAGCCAGGCCCATTAAAGTGTGGAATTCTCTGTCAAAGTAAATGAAAGCATTTGGGATTGCTTTCCTTACTGTGTTTGGATCATCTTATGTTAATGTATGAGTTGTTTTTTTCTAAACTAAAACCTCAGTATTCAGGTTAAATTGCCGTGTTGGCACTTTGCGATAAATAAGTGGGTTTTGGGTTGCAGTTTGGGCACTCGTTCTCTAAGAGATTTGCCATCACTGTCCTAGGACATACACAGTTTTCCCCACCAGTTTAAATCTTTTATAAATATTTTCTCTTTGTGGCTTTCCCAAAGCTACAAAACCAGGGTAGACCTAGCAGGATGCAGTACACGGTCTGATATTCCTTATATAACCCAACTGGAGATATATTGTTGATTTCAACATCTAGGCAGTTGCTAGCCTACCTCCAACATTACATTTTTTTGGTGAAAGGGTCACCTTGTATTTTCAGATGCATTTTGACACTAATGGTTTCCTATCCCTTGCCTCTGTAGCAATTTTGCCTGGTTGATGTGTCAAAATCATGTTATTTGTATACAGAGAAGTGGCCTTGAGTTGGGGGGGTGGGGCACATGCCCTGAGCAATGGAATTTGGGCACTTCCAGAGTCAAATCACCAGGTTATTTTTCTTTGAAATGCTGTGAGGACAGGCTTTTAGCAGCTGATGTGAAATATGTGGGATTTCCCCCCACTTCTGTCACTTGTTCCTTTGCTCTGGCTTCTCTACCTCCCCTTCTTCAGGCTCTGTTCCTTGCTTCCCCACCATTCACCACCACTTACTTCCTTGTTAGACTTACAAAAAACACTGTAAGGCATGGGGGCCTTGATTATGTATAGTGTTTCCTGGACACTCCCAGAATAGCTTCTGATGTCTCACACAAGACAGTATGCATGGAAAAGCAAAAACCCTAGCTTGGTTACCCAGGGCACTTTCTCAGGGTGCATCCTCCCTCCCTCTGCCATGTGTCCTGCTAATTATGATTCACCAAGCAGGCATGCATGGCTTCAGACAACTTTTCCCACCCTCTCCAGAAGGAGAATTTAAAACAAGAAGAGATTGGATTTATACCCCGCCCTTCACTACCCAAAGGAGTTGCAGAGTGGCTTACAATCTCCTTTCCCTTCTCTTCCAGACAACAGACACCTTATGAGGTAGGTGGGGCTCAGAGAGCTCTTTCGAGAACTGCTCTTTCAAGAGCAGCTCTGACAGAACTATGGCTTGCCCAGGTCATCCAGCAGCTGCAAGTAGAGGAGTGAGGAACCAAACCCAGTTCTCCCAGATTAGCACACTTAACAGCTACACCAAACTGGCTCTCAGGCATCAGAACAAAACATCTCAATCATGTGCTTAGTTTTTTGCCAACAGACACAGAAGAAATTGCTCCTCTCAAAAAATAGTTACAGTCAAAAACAATTCACACCAGGACAGAATGAGTAAGTTACCTTTCTACATGCCCTTACGTTTCTGACAGAAAGCTTGGCTAGAGAGCATGAGAAAACAGAAAGAGAGATTGTTGGGGAGTTGTAAAATGCTTTTGTTGATGTTCTAGAGTAAAAATGTTTAGGGAACACAGTGGAGAGACCACACGGAAAGAGGGAGAGAAACTAGTTGTAGATTTTCCGGGCTGTATGGCTCTGGTTTTGGCATTGTAGGACCTGACATTTGACTCTCTGTGTCAAGGTGAGATAGTACTCCATCTTTCTGTGTTATACCTCTGAGGATGCCAGTCACAGTTGCTGGCGAAACGTCAGGTCCTACAATGCCAAGACCACGGCCATACAGCCCAGAAAATCTACAACAACTAATGAACTCCGGCCGTGAAAGCCTTCGACAACATATAGGGAGATAAACTGTTGCTCAGTTTAGCAAAGAGCAGCCTAAAGATCTCTGAGGAGGCTGGGTTTGCCATAGGGCAATTTATTTTAGGTAATTTATCAGTTCAAAAGCTGATTATAATTTACAGAAGAGACAATGCAATATAATCCTAATCACAAATTCTCATAAGATAGTACCATTGAGTTTGATGGGCCTTATTTCATCATCTTAATTTGGTAAAAGTTGTGGCGGAATATAACCATTTCCATATGATAAAAATATCAAGGAAAGTTTGTGACATGGCTGTTCAGGTTGCAGAAATGCTCCATTGAAATGCAACTTTGATGGGAAGATTTCCATTGGCAAAGCATTACTTTCTCATCTTCCATGGTTGTGCCCCAAAATACCCTCTGAAATACTGATTCTGGGAATGCCATGGGGCTACATTTTGAGCTCCGGTGGTAGAGGGGCAATAAGAAGCTCGTGCTTTGATGACGGAAATCCTTCTCATCTGGAGAAATGCTACACGGGATGCCACCCATTATTTTCCACAGCAGTAATTTTCATAAAAGGCAGATTGTCCTGCTTAGGGGAAGTTCATTCAAATTAATTTGTGACATTCCACATATTCTGTTTATTATATATAGTAAAGGTAAAGGTTCCCTTGCTCGAAAGCCAGTCGAGTTCGACTCTAGGGTTGCGGTACTCATCTCCATTTCAAAGCCGAAGAGCCAGCGCTGTACGAAGACGTTTCCGTGGTCATGTGGCCGGCGTGACTACACACCAAGGCGCACGGAATGCTGTTACCTTCCCACCAAAGTGGTACCTATTTATCTACTTGCAATTTCTTGCTTTCGAACTGCTAGGTTGGCAGGATTATTATTATATATAGATCATTAATAAATACCTGTTGATTTTGGTGAGCTAAATATGACATTTATATCCACAAATCAACTCTGAATAAGACATTGGTGTCAGGAGGAAAGATTTAAGTTTGTTTGGTATTAGAAACATTTGGGGACAAGTGGATAATGATACCTACTTGAACTGAAAAGGAACCAGTGCTAGTATTTAATAGCAAAACTGCCACGGGGCAGCCTTAAACTGACTTCTGGGGAAATGCTCATGAGCTGGAAAGCATCCGGTTTAGGATGACTCATCTCTTAGCAATGGTGGTATTAATGTTTCAGGTCTTTAAAGGAGACAGGGTCAAGCTTGGCAATGAGCAAACAGAAACCAACAACAGCTGTTTAAAGAGATGAAATAATAGTGGGAAGAACTGCACACACTGAAGGGGGCATTTGGACAGAGATACAGTGTGTTTTTGCTAATGCCAGCAACATGAGGGCTAGAATGAGACAACTGGAATGCTTGATACTAAAAAGGTGAGCACAGATGCTGTAGTAGACATATGAGAACTCTGGTTATCCTACATTTAAAGACTATACAAAGTAATCCTGTATTTCTGGAGAATGACTTGTAAGTCAAGTTGCATCACCGCTGGGGAGAAAGGGTAAAAACAAAAAGTAATATATATACAAAGTTCATGGAAGGATGGATTGGAGAACATGTTACTCTCTCTGTTAAAGAGGAAACAATCTAACAAACAGAACCACCTATAAAGAATAAGCATAGTTGGAAATATTAGATACAAAGTAATGTAAACTAGGTATGTATTAGTAGGTACATTTTGTTGCCTCCCCTCAGCAAAACTCTGAGATGGAATAAATCAAGGAAACAGTCAAAGGAGACTTTAGACCTGGTGTCTTCAATGGCTGCACTGGGACTCTCCCAATTTGTTTCAGACCCCTCACACCAAGCAGGTCACACTTTGGATTTGATTTTTGGCATGGGGATGGATATGGATCTGACTTCAAAGGAGGAAGTCCCATGGTCAGACTACTTGGTTTTGAAGGGCATTTCCACCCCCTCCTGTCTAGGCTAATTTATGCTCCTTTTGGAGACTAATGGACCCAATTGAGTTCCAGAATGCTCTGTGGGATCCGATGCCTTCCTGTACCTCGTTGGATGAGCTGGTAGGGGACTGGAATTCCCGTCTCTCTGAAGCCATCGATGAAGTTGCTCTCCAATGTCCTCTAAGCTCCTGTGGCAAGTCATCCCCCTGGTATATGGCAGAACTCAGGGAGATGACATGGGAGCTTAGACGACTTGAGCGAGTTTGGTGGCGTACTCATGATGAAGCCACAAGAGTATCTTATAGGATGCTTATGAAATCCTATGAGGTGGCAGTGAAGGCTGAGAAGAGGGCATTCTGCTTAGCCTCCATCGCGTTCACTAGCTCTCACCCACCACACTTGTTTAAGGTGATTAGGTCTTTGACATCCCTCACTAAGAGTTACCAAAATAGATATATAAATTCAACCATTAGCTCTGATGCATTTGTGAACTTCTTTGTGGATAAAGTTGTATTGCTCCGCCATGATTTACCTGCCTGTGTTGATACAGTATGTGATCTGGAGGCCCCTTGACCAATGTTCCCTCTAAGCGGTGGAGTCTTGTGAGCCAAAATTCGACTTTGCGAGCTACTGGCATTAAAGTTGTGAGTGAGCGATTTGGCTACTGCATATATTAGTTTGCTCTGGAGCCATCCTGCCTGAGCTAAGAAAAAATATTGTGAGCTGGAGGCTAAAATACTGTGAGCTAACTCACACTAGCTCAGCTTAGAGGGAACATTGCCCTTGACGGTTTTTGGATTCAGTTTTTAACTCCTTCAGCCTGCTCTCCTCTGCTGTTGACAGGGGTCCTGGGTACTGTTAAGCTGACCATGTGCTTCCTTGATCCGTATCCCTCATGGCTGCTTAAGGCTGGTGATGAGAGGATACAAGGCCTTCTGCTGGACATTGTCAATCTGACCCTGGAGACAGGGGTCTTCAGGATTGGAGTCCAGGCTTTCAGCTCTTGATGGGGCAACACTGACACCACTGCAGTCCGTCAAGAGTTTGGGTGTGACCTTGGATGCCTCCTTATTGATGGAGGCCCAAGTCACACCTGTTGCTAGGCTGGTGTTTTCCCATCTTTGCTGAGCTCGTCAACTGACTCCTTTCTTGATGCACCCTGACTTAGCCATGGTAATCCATGCAACGGTCACCTCCAGATTAGATTACTGTAACTCACTTTACGCTGGCCTACCTTTAAGACTGACCTGGAAACTCCAGTTGATCAAGAATGCGGCAGCGTGAGTCCTGACAGAAACATCACAGACGGCACTTATTCAACTTGTGCTGTGCCAGCTATACTGGCTTCCAGTGGAGTACCAAGTCAAGTTCAAGGTTCTGGTATTGACCTTTAAGGCCTTGAGTGGTCTGGAACCAATGTATCTATGGGACCATCAGTACATCCCTGGGAAAGCTTTGTGCTCTACTGATAATAATCTACTGGTGATCCCTGGCCCAAGTGATGTCCGACTGTTCTTAACCTTTTCAGTCCTGGTCCCAACTTGGTGGAACTCTCTGCCAAATGACACCAGGGCCATGTGGCATCTTATGCAATTCTACAGGGCTTGTAAGGCAGAGATGTTCTGCCAGGCTTTTGGTTGAGGGCAGCAACAGTTTTTTCACCCCCCCTCAGCATTTTTTTTTTTGTTCTAAGGTCCCTCTCCCCTGGCCAGAAAATAGTCAGGTAGTCCAGAATTGAGACAGAAAATTTACAGGATGCCATCTTGGATCTTTTTATTCTGGATCTTTTAGTTCTTATCAAATTGTATACTGAACTTTAATGTTTTGTGTATTTTTATGGCATTATGCCCCCTTGTACATCACCCATAGCCTAGTGTAAGCTGGGATAAGTCAAATAACAACAGTGCGAAACTACCCTCACGTGTGGGAGGGAAAGTGACATGGTATAGCCTGAAGTCATATATCAGAAGCTAAACAGGGTCAGTACTTGGATGGGAGACCACCAAGGAAGGCTCTCCAGAGGAAGTCAATGGCAAACCACCTGTGCTCCTCACTTGTGTTGACAGCCCCTTGCTGAGGTTGCCATATAAGTTGGTTGTGACTTGATGGCACATACATGTGTGCCCTCACATTCACTGTATGTTCACAGATGGCATTTCTAGCTGATATAATCTAGGGATGTAATTCTTGGCTTAATCCTGAATAGTACACAGAACCTGATTTTAAGAGGTAGGGAGGAATTTTTAATCTGCTCAGGACTACGGGGCTATCAAATTCACCATGCATGTAGCTGAGGAAGGTCTACACAAAGTCAGATTTATCACACAGATCAGGAAAGATAAAAACGTGATTGAGACGATGCTGGTATAATTAAGGGGCACAATTAGGGAAGCTATAAAGGCAAGGAGGTTTGCTTTAAAAGAGCAGGTCTTGACAAAATGACTATTAAAGTGAACACAAACACTGGCAGAACAAATATAATTAGACAATGCCAAAAAAACTGAGCTTTAAATATTAAGATAAACATTTTTGTTAAAAAATCTTTAAATAGATATGAAATAGGAAACCAGAGTGGAGGTGGCTTCATCTTTAGATAACAAAGGTGTGAAAGAATTACTGACAGAAGAAAAAAGACTGCGAAAGCAAAATGAGTTCTTTGCATCAGTCTTCATCTTGGGAGAAGTTCTACTTTCAGCATGACTTACCACTTACAATTATTGTGATATCATATACCTGTACAGTAAAAGATCTTCTGGTCAGATCTGTTGATGCACTAAAATGTGTCTTCTCCTGGTTCTCCTGTGATTAGCCATACAGCAAAGAAGTACAGGGAACAGAGTATTTGCAGTGGTATCTTCTCAGCTTTAGAATTCTCTGGCAAGGGAAGTTCACTTAGCCTTATCCCGTGGTGTTCAGTGCACAGTTGAAACTGTCTTTTACGCAGGTATTTGGCAATATCTGTTTTTTAACGTCCCTTTGATTTTTTTTTAAGTCTCCGGAGGGATATTTTTTTATTTTGCAAAACTACAAAAGCTACAAAGAAATATTAGGAAAGGGACTACAACTAAGGAGAAAGGAAAGCAAACCACACTAAACTAAACCCCCAAGAGGAGGAGATCTTTTCACTGTTAGTAAAAATGTTAGTACTGTTAGTGTTAATATCACAATATACTTGTAGAGTTCTTGCTTATAACAGTTCACTGTTTATATGTTATTTTATTAGTTGTTATGAGAGAAATCTCTGATCATCTTTTATTCTTTTCTTCAAAAGGCCATTTTCCAAGTCCTTCTGCCTTTACTTCGGCTTTCTGTCTCTGAAATCGTATACCACTCTGGCAAGTCCTGCCCCCTTTTCTGCCACAGAGTCCTCTTCCGTTCCCGAGGTAGCAGAGTCACTAGACTTCGTTTCCTCCTCTTTGGACTCTTCCTCTGTCTCCAGCTGGCGTCTCAAAAATTCTTTAGCTTTAAAAGTGGAGTCTATCTTCTCTCATCTCTCATTGATCTTAAAGATGACACCTTCTGGAATCGCCCATCTGTACGATATACCATTTGTTTCAAGAAAAGAAATTAGATCCTTGTAATTTTTTCTCTTTTGTCAAATTTCAAATGGAATGTCCTTTAAAGTTTTGATGGTTACATTTCCCATTTTCAGTGGAGTTGCTGAAGTTGCTTTTAAAATGGTGTCCCTAGTTTGTCTTCTTGCAAACTTGACCACTATTTCTCCAGGTAGGCTATTTTGTAAATGTAATTGGAGTATGCCCTATAGGCTACCTCCATTTCGTTTACAAGTTCATCTGCTGTTAAGCCTACTACTGGAGCGATAATTTCACTAAGCACCTTCTTCAAGTCTTCTCGATCTGTTTCAGGAACCCCCTGAAACCTGAGAACCATGTTAGCTTTTCCATCTGTAGCTGTAAGACTCGGTTCTCTTAGCAATTCTGCTTCGTTTCCACCTCTCCCATCCTTTCCTTCAACTTCTTGCTTGTGGTGTCTATCTCTTTAATTTTCTCGTTTGCCTGCTCCACTTTTTTCTCTGTTTTGTTCAGCTGGAGCTGCTGTGCTGCAAAGTTTTTATTCATCACAGTCAATTGCTGATTAATACCATCGAGTTGTTCCATCACCGGCTTAAGCATATCCGCCAGGAGTTTGAGGATATCTGCTCCCTCTTCCGGTCTTGGACTCTGACTGCCCGGTTTTGTTTTAAACTTTCTCTGATGGGCCGCCATCTTTCCCGTTTTGTTTACAGTTTCTACCACTTTCGGGCCAGGGAGAGTCAGGCAATTTTGCGACCCTGACCTCAGTGCTCTCCGGGGCACATATGGGTAAAGGCGGTCCCTTGCTTTTAGCAAGTACATCATTTCTAAAATTAAATACACAACAGAAGGCTAACTAGTAGTCCCATTAAAAAACCCCAATTTGCTTAAAATATTGAATTACAGGGTTAGTAGCATTTCATTTTTTTTCTGTCCTAGTCTGCTTATGAAGCCATCTAGCAGTCAGAAAATGAGCACTATTTAACAGACCCTGAAGTCAAATACATTATTTCACTGTCCATGAAGTCCTCACTGATAAACCAAGCCAACCAAATCAGCACAATGGTTTGGGTCAATAGAATTGCCCAGGTGGAAGCACACTCTCCTAAACTGTCTAACAAGTTCTCACAACCCCACACAGGTCCAGTTTTGTGATGACTTGCCATTGTCTAGAGTAAACTTTGCATTTTAATTGGGCATACTTATCACCAAAAACATAATGACTTTCCCTTAGAACAGTCATGTTGGCTCACAGTGGTTTCTGGTTTTGAAACTAGTCATATTTCACAAAGAAAATTCCAAAGATGATCTATTCTAACATGTAAGCCCAGTAGAATAATTATGGAAAGAGGCTGTACAAAACATATTTCAAAGCACATTAAGGAGGATGATCAGAGATTAACCACCAAGTCAGCCGTGCATACCATAGTCAGTTCAAGAGGTAGGGCTGCCAGGCAACCCAGCAACCGGCAGGAGATGGGGGAACCCTATGGCAGGGTATAATGCCATAGAGTCCAGTGCCCAAAACAGTCATTTTCTCCAGGAGAACTGATCTTGGACATCTCCAGGTGCCACCTGGAGGATGGTGATACTAAGGTATGAAGTACTGAGACTGATGCATGGAGTAGTGATTTCAGCTCATGCTTTATTGGTACATAGGAGAACTTGAGTTAACTAGCATGGCCCATGGGCCGCTTATATTCCCGTTCAAAACACACCTGTGATTGGATTATTTACACCCAACTCCCCCTATTGGTTTCCTATTAGGATCCGGGCTGACCGATAGGTGAGTTCTTGGATCTGTAGCTGCTATTGTCCTTGGGCGCGAAGCTCGGCACGTTCCTGTGGCCATGTGCGAGCCCCAACGCGTGCGCGTAGTCTTATCATGGTACACAACAAAGGGGAGGGCCAGGTTTGTTGAAGGACTTCAGTGAGGTATAATGCCATAGAGCTCACCCTCCAAAGCAGCCATTTTCTCCATGGGCACTGATCTTTGTAGTCTGGAGATCAATTGTGATTCAGAGAGATGTCCAGGCTTTCCCTTTCCTCCCAACCCCTCTCAATTCCAAAGCTGCTTCCCATTTAACACTTTAACTGATTAACAGTTTAACTTACTCCCTGCTAATGCCCCATGGCCTCTTGGGACTCCCAACTTGGGAGCTGTAGTTCTAATTCCCTTTGCTATGGTTGCCTAAGGCCAGCTAAGAACTAAAACTCCCAAGGTGCAATGCGTCAAAAATGGGGGCATAAGAATGGAGGAGCCAGCGGGATGGACCAATCGGATGCCAAGGCAGCTTCCCCAGTGGTCAATAGGAGAGTAGGTGAGTCTTGCCTTTTTTGTATATATTTTTTAATTATTTATTTATTACATTCAACTTATATATCGCTCCATCCCGAGGGCTCGGAGCAGTTTACAGAGGGACATTTAACATCCTAACTAGGGCCACATACTGTTTTCCCCTCAAACGGCGTGGCCCCGCCCCCAGCGTGCGACGTCACTTCCGGGTGACGCGCGCGCGGGGGTGGGGTTTCCCCCGGGCCCCGATTCCGGCGCGCCGGGAATCGGGGCTCCGAAGCGGGGGAATCTCCGCCCCCCGGCTGCATTTGGCAGCCCTAAGTTCAGCGTCTTAACCACTTGAGCCACCGCAGCTCCTATATATAGGATACCTTAGTTTATAATGCTGCTTTAAATGTTTTAGTATTGGAAACCCAGTTTGGGTGGAAAGGTAGCATAGAAATGTTTTAAACAAACAAGGAAATGAAATAATGGCAAGACCAATCCTCAATTACTGTGTACAGAAGAATAAAGTAAAAATAGATGGAAAGCTGGATTGTTAAACTTGAAGAAGTTCCCTAGCTAACAGAGAAGCAGCATGGTAGGCCACTTGTGTGAGACATCTGCTGATCTGAGCAGCCAAGAGAAATCCATACATTTAAAAAATGCTTATTTAATACACATGGCAAAACAGGCCCAACCTCCAAGTAGAGCTGTAGTGGGGGATGATAAAGCATTTCTTTCTTCTTTCTTTCTTTCTTTCTTTCTTTCTTTCTTTCTTTCTTTCTTTCTTTCTTTCTTTCTTTCTTTCTTTCTTTCTTTCTTTCTTTCTTTCTTTCTGGTGTGGGTATTCTTTGTGTGCATGTGTGTGCTTGCATGTCTGGAAGTCATGGTGACCCCTACTTGGGGCTTGGATGTTTTTCAGAGAGGTGGCTTGACAGCCTGCTTCTGCGTCCTGAGCCCTGGTATTCCTTGGAGGTTTCCCTTCCAGTTACTTGCCAGGCTCGGCCCTGCTTAGCTTCTGAGATCTGACAAGATCAGGCTTGTGTGAGCTATCCAGTTCAGGGGGATAAAGCATCGTTTTCGAAGTAATTTTTGCATGCAGAATTAGTTACTGATTTAGTAATTTTTCAAGAGAAGTGTGCAACAGGGATTGGCATACAAAACTCACCATAGTATACTCCATCTATATACCAGGTGGCTGCGGAAAGACTATTTTTTCAGAGCTAGATAAGGCTCTGTAGATTTCCCTGCAGCACTAGTTTGCTGTCTGATGCTGCAATCCTGGGAATTAAGTTCATTTGAAATTAATGGGATTTACTTCCCAGTGGAGGTGTCTATTATTGGGGCGGTAAATCATGCAGTCCTTTGCTAGTTATACAATTAATGCTTAATTCTAACTCTCCAGCTTTGATCACCAGCAACAAGCACCAGAGTTCACTGTCTCTTTCTACTCCAATATATCACCGTTCATTTAATTTTATTTCACATTTCAGTTCTTCACCAGCCCAAAATAATGTTTGCAGTAAACTTGCATTTCCTCTTCCTGTTTTTTAAAATAATAAAACACTGAATTTATGAGTTGATCTGTTCAACTATAACACTGTTCAGCAAGTTCTTGAGCAGGTTGCTGTAAAAAAATAGTGGTGGAAGGAAGGAGGTTTAGAATACCTTAGTTCAAGGAACACAGACACAAAAGGAGAAGCATTTGGTAAAAGAAGAAGAGTTGGGTTTATACTCTGCCCTTCACTTGGAGTCTCAGAGCAGTTTGCAATCACTTTCTCTTCCTTTTCCCACAAGACACACCCTGTGAGGTAGGTGGGGTTGAGAGTTCTAATAGAACTGTGACTGACCCAAGGTCACCCAGCTGGCTGCATGTGGAGGAGTGGGGAATCAAACCCTGTTCTCCAGATTAGAGTCCACCGCTCTTAACCACTACACCAAACTGGCTCAGTGACAGGAAGGTGGCAGTACAGGAAGACGAACCACAGGAAATTGTCTGCATCCATCATTTAATACGCTTGTATTTCTTTAATCTGGCGCACAGTTTTCCATGAGGAAACTAGAATGTGAACCAAAAAACAGGATGTTGAATGGACTAGACCCCTCCTCCCCCATCCCACAAATACAAGCAGCCGAGCACATGAAAGTCCCTAGTCTGAAATGCGGAGAAAGGCAAGAGTGCTTCTGTAAGTCCACTGGCATTCCTCCTCCCCCGCTCTTCCCATTTCTTCCTGGAAAGCTCCTCATGAAAGCTGGAGGACTTTCAGTGTGACATCTGAGACAGCTCATGCAGCTGCAGTAGGAAGCAAAACCTGAAATTATCCCACATATGCACAAAAAACACAACAGCCAGTATCCTAGTGTCCCATCCCTCTGAAGCCTCCCTCCAGCCTAAGCAGCATCGCTCAACCTAAGTTCTTCTTCTTCCAGTGGACCAGCCACTGAGTGGGAGTTCCGCTCATTAGGCGGAAGGAAGACTTCAAATTTTGCTGAGTGGAGTCGCAGAATACAAGCCAGCTGCCTTCATATAAACATGCGAAGCTGCCTTGCACCAAATAAAACCTTGGGTCCATCTATTCCAGAACCATCTATTGTGACAGGTCCCCCCTGGCCACCAGCAGGGGAGGGGAGCCTAGGGTGGCCAGCTCCAGGTGTGGAAACGCCTAGAGATTTGAGGATGGAGCCTGGGGAGGACAGGGACCTCCGTGGGGTACAATGCCATAGAGCCCACCCTCCAAAGCATCCACTTTCACTAGGGGAATTGATCGCTGTAGTCTGGAGATGAGCTGTAATTCAAGGGGATCCCCAGGTCCCACCTAGGGTTGCCAGGTCTGGGTTGGAAAATACCGGGAGACTTTGGGGGAGGATCCAAGAGAGGGCAGGGCTTGGGGAGGGACCTCAGCATGGTACAATGCCATAGCGTCCACCCTTCAAAGCAACCATTTTCTCCAGGGGAGCTGATCTCTGTCAAGTGAAGATCAGCTGTAAAAGTGGGAGATCCCCAGGCCCCACCTGGAGGTTGGCAACCCTAGTCCCACCTGGAGGCTGGCATCCCTAGGTCACTCTCCAAGGTCTCAAGTCTTCTTTAGCCCAGATATCTGAGATCTTTTAACTGGAGATACCAGGGACAGAATTTGGGTCAGTGTGCACTTTAAACATGTATTGAGTGGGTGAGAGAAGTACATGCATTACATTTTTCTAGTTAACAGAATCTGAATTTACAGCTGTACATATGGCTCCTCATCCTGAAGACAAACACACAAAGCTGTCTTATAGAGAATCAAGCCACTGATCTCGCACAACCCCCCCCCCCCCATCACTGACTATCTGATCCTTTTAACTGGAGAGTTCAGGGTATGAACCTGAGACTTTCTGCGTGCAAAGTAGATATTCTATCACTGAGATTCCACCAAAGTAGATATTCTGCTACCATTGCCAAAGATCGTATTCAGTAAAACCGTGTGGGAATATGCCAGTATTTTGGCCGAGCATTTTATTATTATACAAACTGCCATACACTCTGTGGCAAGCAGAGACACAAACAAGGGAAGAGGAAGCCCTAAGCTAACATTCAGAAGAACAAGTGGTAGAGGCTGGGGTTTTTTTTTCCCTTGGAGGGAAGCCCTCTTACTTCTAGGACTCCCTCACTTTGTTCTGTCAGTGAAGACTAGAGCATTAGGACTTCATAAAGATCTGTAAAATGAAAGCAGTAGTTTATGGGAGCATGGACTAAGAGAGGAATTAAAATTAAGAAAGAGCAACTCTTTAAATGAGAGTTAAATGTTATGTACTTGAGTTTTACGATGTTTCATCTGTGTTTTAATGTATTTTAACTTTTAAAGTAAGCCATCCTGAGCCCTGCCTGGCAGGGAGGGTGGGATATAAATTGAGTTAAATAAATAAATAAATATTTGAATGATTCAGCCTAATGTAATCATCATAATTCATCCTTTAAAATTTTTCTAGGTAAGGTAACTGATTTCACCTTCTAAGTGTCAGAGGTGCATTCGTGTCAGGGACTTGAAATATTACTGACATTAGAACTGTAAGCCTAGCCTCTGTACATAGCCATGCACATCGGCAGGCATTACGTTTGTCTAAACTCTTCTCTTTGCAGCCAGTACTTTTCACTTTGTGCCTCTTATGCTTAGTATGCAACGTTTGTCGCTTGGAAGGCTGGGGTCTGTGGTTCAGAGTGTTAACTGATGGGAAGATATTTCTTAGCATAAGATTTCCCTTGCCTCATTCAGACATGACATGCAGATTTCCCTTTTGATAGAGGATAAGTCATTTTGAAAAGCATCCACCCACAAAAGCCACAGACATGATGCTTTACTCAAACCTTTACCCACTGCTTTGCGATGCAAAACTGGTGGAGTTTTTGGTACTTTCTGTTTAAAGCAAAAGTATTTTACAGGGGTTTTCCAGCATCTTAGATACATGCTTAAAAAACAAATCAGCTGGGGTTAGTGGAGGAGGAGAGAGACACGTTGTTGCTCTGGGTATGCTTGATAATCCACTTAAAATGTTTAAACCTGAAAGTACATGTAGTAAAACACTGGAATTCTATACTGGCTTCTCTAGCTATGAACATCTCTCTGACAATTAAGGGCTACAGCAGTGGAAAACGTTCCACCAGAATGATACCACCAGCTAGGGTGGGCTTTTTAGTCAACAGCTACTTTGGAAGGGCTTTGGCACCAATGCCAGATTTACTAGTGGATGGTATGTCATTTTGACCAGTAGAGACCCAGGATTCAGAACCATCCTTAGGTTTCCTGCAGATATATTTAGGCAGTATGCTGAACTCTCAACCGCTTCCCTTTCTGGAAGCATGCTACATGCAAATAGTATGAACCTATCTGGGGGCAAGTACAAACAGCCCCGCTGTCTATGCTGAGCAGAGAAAAGGCCCTGGAAAGAGGAAATGCAGACTGTTTTGGGCAGGGCAGTGCCCTGTGCTGATGGAGTAAAAATGATAGTACACCAGTAAGGTGCTTCACAAGAGTACACTAACGTTTTTATTCACAAATGTATAGTGAAAGATGGTTTAGTGAAAGTTTTTATCTTGAGAAGTCCAACATTCTCCCTTTTGGGGAGGGGGCTGTCTTTGTTGTTTCTTTTTTAAGTTTCAGTAGCTTAAGACAGAAATGAAGATGTGGTAGGGTATTACATTGATGAAAATACATGAAAATGTTATCTGTCATATTGTCTATTTATTTCGTGCTGTTATCAAAAACATGGAAGCCCTGCTCAGTGTAGAATCTGGGGTTTCAGGTTATCCTAAGCCACTTCCAACCAAGCTGGTGGAAAGCAACAAGAATTCAGTGTTGGATAGGTTGAACTGGTGCTGGAAGCAGTTCTAAAATTCATTCATTGGAACAGATTTTCTTCTGTGTACAAAATCGAAGAAATTGGGGGATGGGGTGGGATTTTCAGTCCTAGATCCTATTAGTTTACAATCTGCCCTGTCATATTTGCAAAAACAGAAGTGTACCATTTCCCTAAGCTACTTCAGCACAGCATGCCTTTTCCACTTGTGTTTTTGGCTTTGGACCCAGCCTTGCAATCTGTCTGGAGGACCCCCCCCCTCAGCACAGGGTTCAAGATCCCCCGGCCACTTCAATAATGTCCACTTTACTTATAATTCCTCCGAAACTCATAAGTGAGTGTTCATTGCTAGCATGTTTAGATCTTGGTTCCATTCACACCAGACTGGCACCCATGTGGATGGGAATATTTAGATCTTCTTGTCCCACCCAATTCAGCTGTTATTTTTATGTTTTTATATGTGTATTTTAGCTTGGTTTTAATTGTTTTCATGATGTGTTTTTGTTTCATTTTAATGGCTTTTAAGGCATGCTTTTATTATGTATGTTTTTAATGTTAGCCACCCTGGTGGTGCTGATGAGGACAGAAAGGCAGGGTATACATTTGTTGTAATTGTTGTAATATTACAATCATATGCCAATTGCCTTTTTTCTTTAAAGCTCTCTGGTGGCAGCAGGTGATATGGCTGTTCTGGAGGACTGGAGAGGGAAATGTGGGGAAGCCTGTCATGAGGAAGCCCTGTTGCTACTGCACTATATTGGTAGCTGCAGCAGCAATGGGGAAACCACACAATCCTGTCGCTACGTGGGAAACACCTTAATCTATATTCCTTGCCTTAAAAGGCATCCTGTGCCCAGGTATGAATGTGATGTATACAGTTCTGCACTCTTACCTTTTCGCTGACTATTTGGACTTTTCCAGAGGTGTCATGCTATTTGAGAGATTATTTGCCATTTCCTCTTAACAGGTTCCAAATATGACAGTGGGACTGGAGAGATGATGTAAAGCACTGTGTTCAGAAGATTAAGATCTCTAAATAAATTTCCCGTTCAGAAACACAAAGGAAAGTTCAAACATCCTACAGAGAAACTGTCAGAAAAGTCATAATATAGCTCCACATAACAATTAAACTTGTCTATCAGAACGAATTGTCCTACGTGCATGAACAAAACTATCAATCAAGGCTCCATTATGCAATTAGGTATCCATCACAACTGCTGTACTGAGAATGCAGATTTTCAATCCACACCCTTTTGTCCCTTTCTAATCCTACTTGGCTGGGGGGAAAATGTGAGGATCTAATACCAGGAGCCTTCATGAAATAGCAAACTATCCCTTATAATGCTTTTTTTTCTGGCCCCAGTTAGCACATCTACAAGAGAAGAAGAAGAAAAGAGATTGGATTTATACCCCGCCCTTCACTACCCAAAGGAGTCTCAGAACGGCTTACAAACTCCTTTCTGTTCCCCTCCCTACAACAGACACCCTGTGAGGTAGGTGGGACTGAGAGAGCGTTGACAGTACTGCTCTTTTTCAAGAACAGCTGTGCCAGAACAAACTGAAAAGGGAGGTAGAACTAAATGGCTTTGCACATGCTACACTGTGTATTAATTCAAGAATGTACAGTGACAGGTACCAGTTTAGAAGAATAACTCTTTCCTGGAGAGAAGAGAATGCCTTTTTCTAATATGGTGGCTTCTTCTTTCCCTCCTTGCAACTATGTTAGTGCTGAATTGGGCCATTCCCTTGGTCCAGGAGCAA
>NW_015170927.1:311872-329044 GCF_001447785.1 Gekko japonicus | reverse complement strand
TCACTGTTCCTGCGTTTTCAGGTCCAGGCTAAGGAGTTCCTGCAGAGCTGTCAATGCTGAGTTTGCTCCCGTAAGTGAATGGTCCTCCAGGGTAGTGGCCCAGTGGGAACTTTTCCTGGGAGTTCAAGAGCCAGTCTGTCCCTGGCCTTAGTCTGTAGCATTTATCTTATTTGTTATTCAAAACATAAGTAATATTCCAGAAAGAATAAACTTATTAACTGGAAAAGTAAAGCGGGACCTATTACAGTTCCGCAGGGCCTGTAAAACGGAGCTGTTCTACCAGGGTTTCAGTTGAGGCGGTGGACACCCAATTAGTTGGCCTCCCTGCACAGAAGTTGCCCTGCCTATTTGCCCCATGTAGAGTTTGGTACTATATGAACCTGGTACGGCTCCAGGACCACCAGTCCGGCTTATGGCAGGGGGTCTGAACTGCTATATTTAAAGTGCCATTTTTAATTAAGGGTTTTAGCTGTTCTAAGAATCAATCATATTATTGGTTTTAATTGCTTATGCACTTCATTGTTAATTGTCTAATTGTTTATGCACTTTTTTGTTACCTGCCCTGAGCCTATTTTGGGAAGGGCAGGATATAAATTTAATAAATAAATAGACACATACATAAATAAATAAAACATACCTTGGTATGAATGATGTCATCTGGTTGTAGTGATACAGTCTACAGAGTTTATATCTTCAAAGCATGGGGTACTATGAATGGTCTGTTTTACTGCTTTTGCTCCACAAAACTGGATCACTAACAATTTGGACATCCAGGACTGTGCAATGTGAACCTATCCATGAGATGCTTGTTCCACTCCAGAATACAAGATTCAGACACCAATGACTGATACAGGTGTGGCAGATTTTGCAGGATATATATTTAAACTTTACACTTATTGCCATTGTTGTGGGTTTCTTGTGTAGATTCCAGTTTATATTAATTGGCATAAGTTATACTCGAGTGTAATCTATAAAAAAAAATTGTTTGAGTGCTGGTTTTCTTCTGTTCCTTTTCACAATGGAAGAACTCTAAATCTGGCTTGTGTGATCCGTAGTGCATGAACTAAATGACGAGAAACTCCAATAAGGAAGGAAACCAGTGCTAAGTTTAACTTGATTCTTAGACCTTTCAATGAAATCAAAGTGATTTGCAAAAGAGGAACATAGCTGTTTTTGTTGAGTAAAATAGCAACTAATGTAAGAAACTGAAAGCATGAAAGGCATTAAAACATTTGCCTTTTCAAATTGGTACTACTTGGTGGCTTAAAAGAAGGCACACTGCCATTCTCTGCATGGATGATGTAGCAATAAGCAACCAAACAACATTTTTGCAACTGACACGTACACATTCACTCACTCTTGACTGTATATCCCAGACTGCAGCCCATTCACTTTGAACTGAGCCTTTCTGTCTCTGCATATCCCAGCGGCACTGTGTGGTTTACAGCGTGATGGGAGTGCAAAGCCTCAAGAAAACTGTTTTTAAAGTGGTAACAGGCAAAAAGAAAAAGGCTAGCAAGATGGTGGGGGCACTGGTAATGTCAGAAGCTATTTACATTAGTTAGAGCCACATTCCATACAGCACTCACTCTACTGCAACTTTCTAGGAAAGGCTGCATTTTCCTAATGACAGGACATTCTGAAAGGAGTCCTGAGAAAATATAGTAGAAGGGTCATTGTGCCAGTATGAATCCCACTGGAAAAATGGATGAATCACTGCCTATTAATTGTAAGAAAATAGTATTCTAGCAAGGCCCAAATTTTTCCTTACTGTACAAGAAGGGACCTTAGCTTCAAAGGCTTATTAGAAACCCAAGTTGGGCCCCGGTTACACGGAGCATTAGGCACGCTAGAGAGACAGAAGATAGGTGGATTTTCCGGGCGCGATCTCACCGCCACATCTGGGAAGTGTAGAGCTCCCATGGCTCACCCGAGGCTTCACTCCGAAGATGCACTGTAAAAAACTAGTACCTCCGAGGTATGTTTCCGGAAACCACGGGGCAAGGGCGGGCGTCAGATCACGTTTCCGGTGTTAGCTCGTGGCATCCAGTGCCCGCCCATGTCCCATCACGAAAAGGTTTTTTTTGTCAAGTCTCCACAGGTGCGCACAAGCACCCAACAGCGCATGCAAACACTTGGATTAAAACAAAACAACACAACCCCCACGGCGCCGCTTCTTTGCCGCGCTGCAGGAGTGAGGTATGATCGGCACCTCCCCCCAACCACGGGACGTTGGGCGGGACATTTGATCCGGCTGCTGCGCGGTAGTTCGCTCCGGGGCAAACAGCCACGCCTCCCCCCCCCCGCGATATCCGGCCCGTGTGACCGGGGCCTTGGTACGTTTTCCATACAGATGGCTGTAAGAATGGAGACAGAGAAATAGGGCAGGACCAAGTGATTCTTAATCAGGGCAATCCTGCTATTATTTAAATACTTTCCAAATGCATTATCTGTAATTTCTATACATATATATCTGTAAGCATATCTGGTCTAAGGACTGTAATAAAAACTAAACTAAACTAAATACTTTCTGTGGACAGATAGGATATTAGGCAGTTCTTTATTCCTACTTGCAATGGGTCTTGCAGATACAACAATCCCATATCCTGAATTTCTCCCCATGGCACTCAAAAAAGTGGTCACAGCAAACAAGAATTCCATCTATCTAACATTAAGGAGGTATCTGATATCCATCAGGTACAAAGGTATGCCTGATATCTACGTATTGAATGCATAGATCATAACTATAAATCTACAAATAAAGTTGATCTGTTTTTATGCCCTAATGCTAGGGAAGGCATTTGATGACAATGTTGTTTACTTGGTGGACGGCAGTGGATTAAAGATTAAGAACTGCTGGGGTAGACAATAGATTACTACAGAAAAGAATCAGACTACCATCACTGAAGCACTGTACATTATTACATCATCATTTATTTAAATATCTATGTATTTATGCATTTACAAACTTTAATAAGCACTCTTTTCGTAATTCTGCTTTTTTTAAAAAAAGCAGAGAATTCGCTTCTGTAAAATGAGGACCATGTACAAAACTATGTGCCAGATATATATATATATATATATTTATACATATATGTATATAAAATTTTCATTTCATATTTTTAGCCATCAGGAACAACAAAATGAAAGAAAAGTGATCAAGATGGAAGAAAAATTAAACATGATCCAAATCCAGTGGCTCTTTGCAAGTATTACAAAATCAGTGCTCAGCTAGGAGTCCTAAAGGGGATAGTTCATACTTCAAAAGGTGCAGTGAACGGCTGAGGGGAATACTCTTCTGTAAAAAACAAAAACAACAACCCCCCCCCCCCCCAACAACATGAACGTTATATGAGTGGTGGTAGAGCCTGCAAGGTCTTCTAAGTTCTTATAAACCAATATGGCACAAAACCCCTGCAGAAGATCTGCCAGCAGTGTGGAATGATCCCAGCTGTTCTTCTGCACAAAGAGGAAAAAGTTCCCTACAAGGACTCTGGTTTCTTCATCAAAGGAATGTGTGAGCCTCTTTAAACAGAACTGCAGACTAAGCTACTGAAAACAGGGAGAAATATCCTCGGTAGAACATTTAGGAAACTTTTTATTTTTTAAGAAATATTGGGGGGAGGGGAGAAGAGGCACAATTGCTACTACCCACAAGACATGTCAGCCTCTTGGGATTCTGTGTGTTACAAAAATGCCCTGGTGAACGAATCCTTCCTTGGAACATAGTTTGGCAGCAGCCTTGCTTGGCTGTCATTTGATGCCGCTTATAAGACGACACCCGACTCAAAGATGTGCACTCTCTTCAGGACACGCAGGAGTAAGTAACACATATAGTGTGATTGCATAATTCATATTGCACAACTGTATAAAAACCATAAATACTAGTTATCTGAAGCTTTTAAATACAAAATACAGATCACATACTATTTTAGTCAATAAATCCTCTTCAAGTGCAAGTCAGATCCGCCCCATACTGCTTCCTATAAAAAGGCATATTTTTTTGGCACAAACGTACCCCACACCCCCCGATGTGCCAATATACATAAACCCATTCTTTCCCATGGTAATCCTATACATACAGTATAAAACCCAGGGTTATTTACATTACAAGCTACACATAATACAGAAGCAGCTTTAAGGGTTGAATCTCAACTCTTGCTATGAAGGTGGTGGTGGTGGGGGGACTAGCCACCCATCTGATTTATGCCGGCTGCTGTGGGTTCACATTGATGGAAGGAGGATGTCCTAGGAGACCAATGCGCTGCTTTTGCTTCCTCTGTTCTGTCATCTGGAAAATTTAAAGATTTACTCAGTAGGCATAAGCGTTTCCTGTACGTCAGACCACAGAATAAGCTCTTGCTGTTACATTGTGGTCAGCGCTTATTCTGAAAGCAATTTTCAACAGAGCAACCTCTTGTCTGATACACCAAACATCGATAAAAATGTACCTAGCCCCGAGTCTGGAAAATCCAAAGAGAAAGGGACGGAACTGAGCAACCCAGTGTGAAGTTTGGTTTTTACTCGCCACGAAAACAAACAAGCTATGTGGTGGAATGGATAGGCTGGGACACAGGGCGGCCCTAAGCAAATCACTAACAGCCAAACTAAATGAGACCCGTGAATGGATCTCCCAAACACCTTTTTATTAGTAAACTGAACTGTGCATGTGGGGCATTCACATCAGGTTCCCAGCATGGGGGAAGCGAGTTAACAACACTCTTTTCCTGACCTCAAATGGTCCTCTGGAGCTGCTTTTTCATTTATTGAGGAAAACACATAAGAAAACTTCCCCTCCACCTTAGCAGCTGTGGCCACGGCCAGAGAAAGGTAACCTAGGGCCATTCTCCTTAACTCCCCTGCAACGGTGTCAGTAGATAACACGATGTATTTCAATACACAGAATACACACTGTATAAATGTATGATAGTGCAGTAGTGATTGATGATAAATTCATTACCAACAATGAATCTTGATTTACTAAATAAACATAGGTTTCCCATTTGACTGTGAAGGTCAAAGTTCAGACAGCTGCAATTCCATCCACTAACCTTAGGCAATATGAGCCAATATTGTGGGCCCTCACTGTTGCGGGGTCCTGAAGCAGTTTGTCCCCCTTGCTGCCCATGCTTTGGCTCCAGGAAACCATTTTTGATCAGGGAAACTGTATATGGGGACAAGCTTAAATAACCACCTCCCCCCAACAGCCCAGTAAACATTTGGGGAGTCCATTAATAGTTTTCCCAGTATCTTGTCAAGACAAACAAAAAGACTGCTTTTCATAGGAGCTCTGTGGAAATACCAGCTCACCATGTGAAAGATTCCATCAACACAGGTACGCCGTGATAATCCTATAGTTTGGCTGGCAATGCTATCTAGCAGTCTCTACGCTTCCCCTTCCCCACCTAAGATGGGGCAACTCCCCCTTGGTCCGAAAGCATGGAACTGCATTTTATATATATATATATATGTTTTAAAATAAAATGCTTTAAGTCATAAAGTCAATAAAATGCTGTAAATAAAATCAATAACATGCTGTAAATCCTAATGTAGAAGTCAATGGGTTTAACTTTTTGTGGTGTTGTGAACTTTGCAAACTCTGGAGGTCAAAAGGTTCGTCCTATTTTCACCTGAAGGGAGAGTACACTGTGAGCTAATTTTTCTGTAACTTTTGTACCAAGTCTAAGCATTTTGTTATTTACAAATTTGCATGGTTTTCCAAATGTTTTGAAGTTTACATAAAACTGGCATAGACATTCTAGCTTTGAAACAACAATGGACTCTACAGCAAGAAGGCAAAGGCTGCTCAATCTTCAGCTAGCAAGAAAAGAAACCTATTGTTCTGAACCCTATCTTGTTAGCTAGCCTAATCACAAATTTGTGGTTTAAACAGCAGGTCTCCGGAAAGGTGGCATGTGCATATTGTCCAAATAACAACAACTAAAGAATTAGCTACATTCCCATCATGTTGGACAACTAATTTAAAATTTGCTTTACAAAAACCACACACATAGTAACAGAGCCACCTTGTTTGTTTTGTATAAGGTGCATCATTTCTGTGAATGGAGTGAGTTTGTGGGAGGGATCTTTGCCTCATTTCCCTTCCAAGTACAGCCCCCCCCCCCCCCAGCTGCTCCAAAGGATCATGGGACCCCTAAGCATGGCATTGGATGTGGTACAGGGAGTTGTAGCAAGAAAGAGAAAATGTAAGCTCCTCCATCTTCCAGAACTTTTGATCCCTTTCCTTAGCTTGTTCTGCTTGTGCAGTAACAGTGGTGGGAGGAATCTGGTCAGAGAAAATTACATGTACATATGGATGTGTTCTCGCTTTCCTTTCTGACTTCATTTATGAGCTGTGAATAGCAAACTTGCTTGCCATAGAGCAAATTGCTGCAGAGATGCTGCTGGATCAGAAAACACTTGTGTAAAGCACAAAAATACAGGAGGCATTTATCCCAGAAACACACACACAAAAAGGCATTAATTGAGAAAGGGCCTCCAATTGAAAACGTCCATCTTCCTGTAATCAAAGGAGCTCATTTTGGATGCATTTATCAGATTTGGATTTTTGGATGCAAATATCAGAAGGAAGATAGGGGGAGAATTATTAGAGGACTGAATTAGCATCACATATTCCAATATTGCACATGGAAAAGTCATAGACCCCCATCTGTGCTTGACATGGTGAAATAATGTTCTCCTTTACCACCACAGCTAGCTCTCTTTCCAGGTGTGTCAGTTCAACTGTTGATACCCAAACTCCCTAACCCCCGCCTCTTTTGGTTTAATAAACTCTAAGTATGGTCATGTTTTAAATCATTCCCCAGGAATGCTTACAATATTTGTTTTAGTTCAATGCTGCTTTCAAGTGGATGTGTTGAATTTCAGCATTAATGGCCACTTTCGTCCCCAGAAACCTATCTGAACAGACAATTCTGATAGCAGAATTTGACCCTTACGTGATTCAAATCCACCTCTCAGTCAAGCTTCTCTTTCCAGAGAGGGCTGTTCCTAACGAGCAAGTGATGTGTTGGCTCAGTCACATAATTGGTACATATTGCAACGTGACAGTACTCAGGGGAAATTCCAAAGAATTCTCTCATATTAATGAATCTTGTTTCCCTCTCTTTCTTTGCAGCAAAAAAGCTCTGTGAAAGCCAACATCCTTCTTTCTCATATTCAGAAGGGCAATACAAAAGGGGAAGGGTTGGCCAGTACAAAATGGGACAATTTAGACTCAAATGCTTTTTAGGTAAAGGCTGCTGAAGCAAAGGTGGGGGTCAAAGGTTGGGATCTCCCCATGGAGTGTTTATCAGATTCCATTCTGGACGGTTTAAGTCACATGCCTACCGATACTGGCTATTAATCAAAAGCGACAGAGAGGTGTTTTGTAGTTCTTAATGCACAAGAAAGAGAGGAAAGGGCATGTTTTGTGTCTTAAGATCTGAACGAGAGATCTGAGAAGGGCAGTATTTTTGTTCTGAGCCTTTACAGTGTTGTTTTAAATGTCTTAAATAAACATTTTAAAAACTCCTTCACGGTATTAATGTGACTGCAAAGGAGGCCCCATCACAAGACGTGGTCACATGAGAAGAACAGAGCATGCCAAGAGGCAGGATAGAAGCACCTGAACACGTGTCTCTGTGTGTGTGTAGTTTGGTAAGTGCTACAAATAATATTTACCAAAGAGAGGAGGAATTAGGCCTTCCCAGGAAAAAAGAAACCGACATTGCTTATTTGCATTTGTCCACTGACTCAGGTGAAGCAGAAGAAAGAACGAAAAGAAATCTATTTGGAAGCAAATTGGAACACACCGCAATGCAGGAAAACTCTCACTGTGCCAGTTTAAATAAGCCTAGTGTATGATAACCTCAAGCAGGGTGCATGCGCATGTGTGTGTTTGGTCTTCTACCGAGAGAACTAATGGCAACAACGCTTCCAAGCAAGCCAAAAATGCTACTGCTGCTGAACATCCTTGAAGTATCACACATCAGATAGGTAAGGGGATCTGCAGAGCTTATTCTGAGCTGCCATATGTGCAAACCTGACAGCACAGGAAAGTCGAAGCCCTTGCAGAAGTAGTGATGATAGGCCACCACTGAAGGCTTAGCAGAGGACCTTGTGTAGATCATATGCACTGAACACACACACAGATCCAACCCCACCGTGTTATATTTCATAGGAAGTTATGCTTCTGCACATTTAGAAAGAAATTCTTTATTTTCCAAAATCTGTGACCATTCCCAGCTATTCATAAAGAATTATGCATAGTAGCTTGGATACACTAAAGCGTTTCCATGGAGGGAAGAATTTCTGCCTGCAGTATGCAACAGTCTTACCTCGCTTGCTACAGCCCAATTGCCTCCCCCCCAAATGCTATTCCTGCCCGCCCCCAGAATTTAGGGGGATGGCATTTTGGGCTGCAGTGGGAGGAGGGTGTGAGAAAGCCATTCTATGTATAAAGAAACCCTTCCATCTACAGAAATGCCCCAGCAGATTCAAGCCACACACTGCAATAACAATTCTATGAATGTTCCTTACCTGATCTTTAAGTTCAGACAGCTGACTAGAAAGATTGGATACCAGCTTCATAGTAGATTCAAGCTTTTCTTGCAAATTCCTAAGTTCATTCTGTTCTCCTTCAGCATCACTACTCACAAGTGACATGGCACGCATCCGGGGGAACCAATCCAGATTTCTTTCCTGAAATTCAGATATAAGATCAATGCCAGACATGGTCAAAATTATGTTGCATTCACCATATGCACGTCTGACTTTTGAATGCAGCTCTCAAAAAGATGTTCTGCTCAAAGATTTGAGTTTCACATGATTGTTTGACTGCTGAGCTGATTACAGCTTATAAGTAATAAAACAAAGCTACACTAAAATATGTTTGCATGAGGTAATTGTGAGGCCATCTCATGCTCAACTATATCTTCTGCTATTGTTTTCCTTGCAGTAGGTCTCCAGTGTTAATTCCCTCCACCCACAAATACACTGAGAACTCTATTTGAACTGCCACAATGGAACAATGTGCACAAAATGTAGAATATTGGAATTTCCAGTTTAAGTACAGAAAGCTGAACGTAGCCATGCTAGCATTCACATGCAACAGCCACATGTTCTAATGCCCTTTCAAAGGATTCAACTAAAACAATGACACACACTTTCAGCACAAACTTTGGGTTGTTTATTCATTAGGTAGCTTCAAAGATTCCATCCCAAGTGAGATGGAAGAGTGGATATAAGAGTCACATGTCCCCTCCCACACCATTTCCCTCACCACACAGTAATCACGGAACTGCAAAATGCCACCTTTAATTCAGTGCATAATCAGTCAGGCCCAGCAAGACAGAATCCACTAGAAAGGCAGGTTCTGTTTTGCAGGGTCAGAGGGAGCCTGGTTCAGGTAATTGTGGGCTGTCCTGTTGCTCCACAGCATGATGATGGCGAGCCCCAGGCCCATTCTCTGTGTTGGCCCTTGTAGACTTCAGTGGGCCAAGCAATGAGTCTGACTACAAAGCCCAGCACCAGACGTTATTCTGGCTCCTCATTTTGAGGCACAGCTATCTGTTGACATGTAAATCTGTCTGCAAACGTAACATTAAATGTACTTTGTACACATGCTGATACACTCAGTTAAGAGTTGCAGAAGGAAAGTACAATGACTGAAAGAAAACCCATAGAAAAGTGTGGGAGCAGAAAGAAGGGGGAGGAAGGAGGAACAGATTACAGTGTCTTAATTCACTGAAGGCTAAGGCTAGTTCTAAGAACGATTCAATGCTACCATTCAATTTCCCTCTCCTCCCACATTGGGGACTTATTCTTTAAAGTTCAAAGAACAGTTTGGGGAAGTGGAATTAAGAAAACCTGGGCGTGAACAGAGACACACACACACACTTAACACTACCTGCACTGGAACAAAACAAATCATGAGATCTATTTCAACATGATCTGGCAATAGGAAGGCTCTGCCCTTTTCCACTCAGCTAGTGCTCCATAGAACCATAACTATTTCGAAGCTATTTTTACTGGTCAGTTTATGCTTAAGGAACTAGGGTTTTATTATTGTGCAATCGCCAAAGGCCATCCCAAACCCTGCCGGGGGCCCGACAACAGGTTAAAGGAGGAAACTCACCATACTGCCATGCGTCTGTGGTAATGTCTGGTGAAAGAAATGGCTGATAATAACATCAGCATTTGAGGCTAAGAAACACTGAACATGATGTCACACCTGCTAAACTATTTTTAACTAAACATTAGTGTGGTGGGGTGTATCTGTGAGGCAACCTCTTGTCTTCTTTAATTGTGCAGCAAGGCCCTTCAGTTGGGCTGAGATAATAAGTTCCTGTCCTCACTTCTTTAGGTAACCAATTCTGAGGAATTACTGGCAATTCTGGCTTTAGCCCCCACAATTTCTAAGGTGCCTTTGGACTCTTTCAAAGCCAAGTAAACTTGGATACACAATGTGTTTCTAAAGTGTACTTAATGTTTATATAATGCCATCAAGATTCACTGTGTGTTATAGCATTCTATAAACTAAAAAAGCACATGTCCTTTGACCAGCAGGAACCTACAGCCTAAATTACCCCTCTTTTCAGTAGGTGCATATTTTAATATAAGTGAATACTATCAAGCGAGACTGTACTGTATCAGATTTCTATAACCATTGTTTTCATATTCAGTTAGAAAATCTAACTTGCGTACCCAAGTTTACATTCCTCTGCTCTAGAGCTAGCATTCTGTTATAAGGTGAAGAGGAAAGTGGCACTTCACTAACCAGTGCCTGAACTAATAAACAGTAACAAAACCAATACATTTTAATGGAAATGCTGTAGTGTAGTGCAGTGAAGGGGCTGTGGTGGCTCAAGGGGTTAAGACGCTGAACTGCAGACCGGAAGGTTGGTAGTTCAGCAGTTCGAGACCCGAGTGCTGCATGATGGAGTGAGCTCCCGTCTCTGGCCCCAGCTCCTGCCAACCTAGCAGTTCGAAAGCAAGAAATTGCAAGTAGATAAATAGGTACTGCTTCGGTGGGAAGGTAACAGCATTTTGTGTGTCTTAGCATCTAGTCATGCCGGCCACATGACCATGGAAATGTCTTTGGACAGCGCTGGCTCTTCGGCTTAGAAACGGAGATGAGCATTGCAACCCTAGAGTCGGATTCGACTGGCTTTCGAGCAAGGGAAACCTTTACCTTTACCTTTAACGTAACTCTTCTCCATTCTGGGGGGGGGGAAATTACTATCCACCTCAACCAACTACTGGGCTCCTTTTCTATGAAAGTTTTCCACTCTTTAAGATTTTAAAAAAGCATTAGGGTACTTCTATCAGCTGTATTCTGCTCAACAAGGCTCGCTCTCAAGCATACCAAAGCACATGACAAAAGCGAAGCTTGTTTGGCTTCTAACTGCTTCGACTCATCCCAGTGATTGTGCAAACTGTCTACCTACAGACTGAATGCCCTTTGCACACTCGTTGAACAAATGGAAGATGGTTAAAGGGTAACCACCCTTAAACCCTTTCTATAACTTAGAACTTTCTTCACACATTTAATTGTGCTGCAGTGTCACCTTTCACCCCTCTCCCCACCCCCAGAACTACTGAGCAGGGGTGCATGGGAGAGACAAGGAGTGTGGATAGGTGCTTGGCAACCAAGGTGTGTGTGTGTTTTCTTAACTGGTGATTCCTGGCTGCTGATCAGAAACGGTTACAAACCCAAGACAAAGAGGCGCTTCTCTGATAAAGGCTGCATCAGATTGGGCCTCCATAAACAAATTATAATGCTTGATGAAGGTGGAGGGTTGCAACCACGTGGCTGCTCTGCATAGCTCCAGAACAGGTATGCCCTGCTGAAGGTTGCGGACACAATCACTGCACGGGTTCAGTGGGCTGTAACCCTAGTAGGAAGTAATTTGTTTTGCAGGCTCAGAGCAGCGTGTCATCGCACCTGTGATCCAGCAGCTAAGGATACACACTGTGACCCCAATTTCCATCTCTGTAGCACACACTGGGTTGTTTCTTGAACACAGCAGTCCTGTTTATGTGGACTCCAAGAGCTTCGTGGACATTCAAGGAGTGCAGCTGTACTTTCAACATCTACTGAAGAGTAGGTAGCACAAGTTCCTAGGTAAAATGGAACTTGGAGATGACCTTAGGTAAAAGGAATTAGCTACTTCAAGGGTGGCTTCCAAAAGAAGAGAGGAAAGGTTTGATGAGAGAGCGTAGACTGACTAGCCTATCTTGCCAAAGATACGGCTACCAGAATGGTCACTTCATAGTTAAGAGGCAAAGGTCACCACTAATGGCTCAAATGGATGTTTCATGAGCCATGACAAGATTAGTCAAGGGCTGTGACCACATGACAGTGTGGGTGGGGAGAATGGGCCGTACAGATGGCTCTCCACAGACTTGTAGGACACCCAAAAGCCTGCAACAAGACAGAAGCATAGAAAAAACTGTAGAGAAAAGATGAGAAAACTGAGAAATTTTATTAGCTCTAACTGTCCAAGGAAGAGAAAGTTCTCAGTGGCATTGTTGCTATGTTGGATGAAAGAGAACTGAGAAGGATGGCATAGCTCTGCCACTCTAACCACCTATGTAGACCCTTTTTGCTTGGGGTGGGTGGAGCTGGCACTGAAAATCTTCACTCTAAATAATTTAAAAATCTCACTGTGCATTGGTGAAAAGCCCATATTTGGCCTGCACTGAGACCAAGCCCAACCATACTAGTTTGCTTACGTTACTCTGGTTGTAAAACTTATCTAAATGCACTAATTCCGTAACACAAGTAGCCGTTTAAGCATTCATGGTTTTGTACACACAGGGAAAACATAAGAATGTCATTGTTCTGGATTTGTTTACTTATTGTATGGCAGAGTTATGTACAGGAAGTATGTAATAATATAAAATATGTAGCCACGTTGATATAACGGGTATGCAGACTGACTGGGCAATCCCCCTAAATACTAATATCTAGATTTTCAATCTACTCAATCACAGCTGGGGAGAGTTCAAAGAGCTCCGTCACATCTCCCTGGAAAGCATGATGCTCACATTCCTGTGACAGATGGAAAATTGTTTGGTGGGCTGCATCACAATTGCATTCGGGTCCTGGTATTTTGCCCCACAACAGGTCTGCATGACTGCCAAAGTCTGTTCATATTCTATTAGCTGTCTTCCATACTTTACATGGCAAGTCAAACCCTGAGGGCCTCTCATTGCTGTTCATCAGGTCATGGATATCGGGTGAAACTCAATGCATCCATGTTTACAATCATTCATTCCCTACATCGAAATTTTGTGATTGCAGGTTATGTGCAAATTTTATTGCTGGGTGTTGGGATCTTAGTCTGGATAGGCCCATGTCAGCCATGTCTTTGTGGATGGGCAGCTCTCTGCTTTCAGTGATCTTTCTAGATTCGCAAAGAAGAGCATCTTGTCTTTGGGGATGCAGGGGAGCAATGTGGCACAAGATTGGGTAGCCAATAGGCTGGTTTAATACATCCACTGATGGTTCTCACTGTTGTGTTGAGTTGGGCATCAAGTTTGTGGACATGGGGGCTGTTGAGCCACACTGAAGCACCATACTCTACACCAACCCCAAAGCTGAGCATCTAAGTGTTGTAGCAGACACACTCCAAGTTGTGCTGCATAATTTTTGAAGAATGTTGTTTCACATGCATATTTTCACTGCTGTATTGGTAAGATGGTGTTTATAGCTCAAGATCCTGTCCAGGGTAATGCCAAGGTACTTAGCTGTATGGTTGTATGTAAGTCGGGTGCCATTAAGGTAGACATTCAGTTCATGATTGGCAATACTGTTACTGAGATGGAAACAGGAGCATTCTGTTTTTCCTGGACTTGGGATAAGCCACCATTTACGGTAGTAGTCAGCAGAAACATAGAATTCCCTAGTCAGTATTTCCTCCGTCCTTTTAATTCATTTGTGCTTTACTGTAATCGCCATGTCATTGGCATATGCAAACTCCCTGGATATTGTCTTGGGAACATCAGAGATGTATAAACTAAAAAGAACTGGAGCGAGGCCTGGGGTAGATTGTTACTCAGTTTCTTCTGCTTGCTGGCTGACTGACTCATAATTATGAGAGTAGGGAGGACAATTGTAAAATACTCCTACTCATCAGGAGGCGAATTTGTCCCCTTGGCCTTAAAGGTATTTAATGCTAAGGTTCTAAAACAATTCCTGTATGTTGTGGAAATTTGGATTCAAGCTGCTTCTGAAAAAATGGATTCCATCCAGTATGACTTTTTCTAATGCTTACTGACTACTCCTAGAGGTGTCACAGGCACACCACTGAGAGCGGAACTAGGTGGATTATCGATGGAAGCTAGGGCTTGGATTAAAGCATTTCTCTTTAAAGTAAGGGTTTTAAAATCTGAGGGAGGATCTACTTTACTTGGGCTTATCCAGTCTGCACACAGCAACAAAAAAGGGGAGGTGAGTAAGGATGAGGCACACTTACACAGCTAAAGGTCCACTAGCTAACATCAGATCTCCAAAGAGATCCTGCACCCCAAGATTCGCCTTCAGCCAACTCACAGCTTCATCTTGATGTTCTGTCTCTCACATACGATCACAAACTGCTGCTGTTAACACATGCCCCTACCTGTTACTTCCCTGCTGAGGATTCACCTTCTCCAAGCTCTCAATCAAGATCAGAACTACCTGGAGCCACCTAATAATATCTATATACACTAAAGAACATTAACATTTTTTTGGTCAAAGTTATGATGTTCCACTTCAGTTAAACCCAGGGAGATAGACATAGAGAGTAGGCTCACGACACTACCATACCCAGTTCTTCCGGTTATAAGAAACTTTTCAAAATTTTCAAAGTAGCATTAAAACGAGGTTAGTGTCTAGCCCTGTTCACAAGTTACAGTGAACACACATACAATCCATGCACAATGTATGCTTGATTGTTCTTTATACATATGTTGAGTAATTCTCCTTTTACATTCAATGCGTGTACAGCTGAACATGTGATGGAAACCCTACATTTATCCAGGTACTGACTCCCCAGTGTCACCTGTAAAGCAAACATATGTTGGCTCTTTCTTACAGGTATATGCACACACAATGAAAGTTTTACATGTGTTCACTGCAACGCGAATGGGGCTCCAATGAAAACAGAAGTAATAAAAATTGAAAGCTATTCATTGTGAGGGAAAAAAGATTGCTCAGAGGAACACAACCAACCTGTATTGTTGTCAGAGACATTAAAAAAAAATCTATAATTTGGCAATATAATCTGATATGCAGTAAGGGCACCCTTGTGGCCTGGGTGTAGCTATTCTGGGTCATAACCCACTAAGCAGCAAAACCCCTGGATTAGTAATAGTAATAAACTGACGCACTAAGAGAACATCATGTTTACGTATGGGTGTTTTCAACAGACATCAGAAACCACCCTGAAACAGAAATGGGGGGGGGGGGAATCGTCAGAGTGCTGCTTCTCAGGTGCCTCAACCTGTCTCTCACTCTCATCCCATAGCGTATCCAATTTGGTAGCATTCTATTCTAGGCTGAAAAAAAGGAACCAGCTGCAGTTAAAGATCAACTTTGCCCTTCAGGTGTTGTCTTGCCTTGCAAGCAACAGATGTTAAGCCGCTGCAGCTTTTCTACACCAATTCAGTGAGCTGTAACTTCAAGCCTTTATTTTTGGTCCGTTTCCCTGACTCCAGGGACACACCTCTTTCCTCCTGGTGTCCCACATACCAATCTCCTTATGCACTGTCTGCTGTGGCCCTCCTACAAGCCCGATTGTGCTGTCAGCTCCCTCTTCCCGTCACGGCAGCAACTTCCTCTCTTTAAAGAGACCAACGGAATTAAAGCCACTGACGGATGCTGGCTAACCACAAGGGTTGTGTTTCTGGCTAGCTCTTTTCTAGGTAAAGTTGGAAAAGTCCCTTTCAAGTGACTATCATCAGAATCTCAGACATGGGGGTGGAGATTAGCCAGAGCCTTAAAAGTGTCCAGGATTGGTTAAAAGAAAAAATTCTGAAAGGAAACTGTCCCGTGTGATGGAAACTGCAATTCATTCTGAGAAACCGTTCCCTGCTTTCACAGAGTTCGTTCTGTGGGCCTTTCCGGATGATTGAACGGGCCTGGGATTTTCTCTTTAATGTTTCACCCACACAGGCAGCCATGCAGAATGACATCACAATATTCCGTCCCCATTTGTGACTGATGGATAAGGAAGCAAGGATTGCTGCCCTTCTGCCTTCATGATTTGTTTTTTTAACCAAAGCGGAGGAACCCTGGACCCCTGGGGAGGCAGCATGCACATCCTTCAAGAAACTTAAAAAAAAAAGGTGAGGGGAGAATCAGAAATTTCATAACAGGGTTGAGAACTGCTGTGGAGGGTGAAATAGGCACTTTGCTCACATGCACCATTTTTCTTTTTTGAAAAACGCTGCAAGTGCTGCAAAAATCTAAAATGAAAAGAAACCGTAGAGTTCACAAACCAATGACGTTACTAAGGATGTCATGGTCATATCTAATGAGTGCCAATGCCCACTGAACCACATCCTACTTAGCAGTAACACCCGCAATGGACATACTAGTAGAGGCTGGGAAATTTCATTTTTGCCACTAATAAAATATTCGGGTGCTGGGAGTGTACAGTATTCTCTACCCGGAAGAAAGTTATCAACAAATGAAAAACTGGCCATGGACATTACAACCTGGTGAGCTGGAAGAGACTCTTCTATGACTAATGCCCAGATCCAAGGGCACTTATGCATATTTCACCTTTTGTTCTTAGGACTGCATGTACAAGGCACTCCCAGAATGAAAACGGACATGGTAAAAAAGGCCACTCATAGCCTAGAACGGAAGTGATCCTAAGAACCCTGTAGCTCTACCTACTGCTGTGACTGTGGTGCAAAAAGAGGTCAAAGGCCTCTGCTGTAGCACTGGGAGTGATTTCTGGGTGCAGTTCTGGGAATAAACACCTGTAAAATTGGAGAAGTATTTAAAATATACACAAACAAGAGAAAGACCCGCGAAACTCGCGGGGGCGGGGGCGGAACTCAACAGGCAGAGGAGGAAGAACCAGGTAAGCTTCCCCCCCCTCCCGTCGGTTCCCCGTCTCCTCCACCCCCGGCTCGCCACCCCCCAGTCTCTCTTCCCCCCCATGTGAGCCCGTC
>NW_015170927.1:310813-311625 GCF_001447785.1 Gekko japonicus | reverse complement strand
AGCGGCGGTCGCAGAGCGTTCTGTGCGCATGCGCACAGAACGCTCTGGCACTTTCGGGGGGATTTAAACATCCCCCCGAATTTTTTCCCCACATTTGGCATTTTTGTGCACACGTGGGGACTGGCCCACGTGTGCACAAACCTCCCCCTCCCCCCCAAGTGCCCCCGGAGTGCAGATTTAGCGATCCGCACTCACGGGGGCAACTTGGCTATTAGTATAAGGATATAATTTGAGGGTGGCAGCTGACGTTTGTTTGAAAAACATTGCTTGAACTCTGGAATCAGAGCCACTAGCATCTTACCACTAGCATGTAAACTCCACCATATGGAGAAATCACCCCTCTCCTCTTTGTGTTAGGAAAGCTTGCTTGATGGAGTGTCTCCTACTGGTGGAAGAGGGAGAGTGATTTTGCCCAATTTCTTCTGCTTGCAGCAGGGGTCTTTTGGGGCCGGAGTGTGCCGGAGCACAGCTTCGGCAGCCCAGGAGCCCATGCTAATGGCGGAGGCGGCAAGCCTCGCCCCTAGCTCCTCGCGTCAAAAGCGCTGTGGCTTGGGGGGGGCGGAGAGCCCCACCACCGCATCCCCTGGGCCCGTGCAGGAGCGCTGCGGCTTGGGAGAGGCGGAGAGCCCCGCCGCTGCGCCCCCGGGCCCGTGCAGGAGTGCTGCAGCTTGGGGGACACCAGGAGAGCCCCATCGCTGCATCCCTCGGGCCCACGCAGGAGCGCTGTGGCTCGGGGGAGGCCGGAGAACCCTGCCGCCATGTCCCCCAGGCCCGCGCACGAGCACTGTGGTTCGGGGGAGGCCGGAGAGCCC
>NW_015170927.1:237142-310352 GCF_001447785.1 Gekko japonicus | reverse complement strand
TTCACTCCCCCCCCCCCCGGCCAGCTGGGGAAGGGAAGAGGAGGCTTTTGAAGATGCCTCCCCCCTTTTGCTTCCTCTTCTGACATCACTTCCGGTGATGTCAGGGTGTGTGGCATATGCTAATGAGTTCCTGCAGCTCTTTTTCTATGAAAAGTCCCCTGGCCTGCAGTATCCCTTATGCCACAGTGGAATTTTTTCTGAGAGTTCCATGACCTCCAGCATTGGCATTTGGAGGGTCACTGGGGGGGGGGTAACTAGGAAGGAAGGCAGGAAAGATCTGCCTTTGCAAGTGCTTTGCACCCATGTTTTATAGCATACAACCTTTTTAGAGTTCCTTCAACTCACCAGAACTTTTCTTTAAATGAAAAACCTTATTTGATTAGATCTGGTAAAGGAGCAAGGTGTGAAGAAAGAGAATTAACTAACACTTGTTCATTTTGTCCCCTAACTTCGTAGCAAGGACATCTAGAAAAGGCCTATCAACTCATTCCTCTGTTTGGAGTTTATTTTAATCTTGTTATTAACCACAGCTATCACCAGCCTCTTTATATATGCCCAGCCATTACAGAAAGAGGCAAAATGATATAGTCCACCATCTATTTATATTGGTGGAAATGTACCTTGTCCAAGTAGCAACCCTTCTGCATCAGGCAAAGATGAAGCAACTGTAGGTACCTCAGTAAAGTGCCTTTCCTGCTGGAAGGCAGAGCAGGACAAATGCCAAAAAGGAATATATGTATTTCAAAATAGGTTCAGTGGCTACAGGGAAATTCACAGCCACCAGTTGTTTCCCATGATGAAGCAATTCTTTTTACAAGCAAATACTGCCCAGCTTTTACATAACTGGTGATGAAAAACTACTGAAGGGTTGCCCAAAGGAGGTTCCCTCTTGTCTTTCACGCTACAGTGATGCCAGCCCTTCCGCTAACCTAGTTCTCCCTCCTTGTTTGGTTCTATAGGATTACATAAGTAAACCAGGACACATTATATCACGAGCAGCTGGGCTGGAGTTAATTGGCCAGGGATTGCGTAAAATGTATCATTATAGCAGACATACATACGCATGCTGATACTCTACAACCTGCTCACGGTAATGAACTCCACCCTAATTACTGTGCTGCGGCTATGGAACACATCACCAAGTGTTCTCTGGATGGAAGAGCAAAACAGGTAATGTAGAGCCCCAGGGACAGTATTTAGACTAAGAAGGCATCATGGTTCCTGGGACAGCACAGCACACTGTGGGCCAAGACCAAAGACATAGACACCTGAGCACAGGCTGAAGACAGGATTAAAAAGACACAGTTTTCTAAACTGCTTTTCAAATATCTATCTATCTATCTATCTATCTATCTATCTATCTATCTATCTATCTATCTATCTATCTATCTATCTATCTATCTATCTATCTAATCAAATAGAACGTGGGACTACCGTCCCTAAATATAGATCAATGAAGAGGGAAGTTTCCTGTAAATTGCAAATATGAAGTTTTCAGCCCTGATTTTGGAAGGGTTTCAAAATTTAAGCTCTCTTAAGAATTAAACTTCTAACATTTGTGCCTGCAAGAAAATCAACTTGCAAATGGGACAAATTCCAGAGGGTGTCTGTCAGGACTTGTGGGTTTTCCCCATTTATTATGTCTTTCTTACAATCATTAGTTACTACTCCGCTCACAATCCCTTTTGGACTTGTTTTCCACTAAGGGTCTGCATGGACCAGACATGTCCAAACGGAACAGGGCAGAGGCTCTCAGCCAGTCAGCACAAACAAAGACTGCTGGTGTTACAGTAGTCAATTTTGATTCCCCCCCCTTCATTAGAGCTATTTTGACAGCTTTTGCACATGCTAAGTGGCTCCTCTGAGGTATGTTCACTCAAAAAAAGATTTTAAAAGTATACTGTCTATATCAGAAATTTAAGTCCAAAAACAATGGGCCGTGTGCTTCCCTCTTAAAATATTTTTTAGCTACTGCTTCCTTACCCAGTTTGGAAAACAGCAGAATGAAATGCAACAGTTAGATAAATCTGTTAACAACAAAAGAAGTGTAATTCTAGATGTCACAATATTTTTTAAAGGTTTTTTTTTTAACTATAGTTGATTGCTGTGTCTGTAGATCCAACAAAAGCTGAAGGCTCAATACTGTCATGAACTGCAGTTTCTTCATCCCAATCTTTCTAGACCAACAGATAATCTGTATGGCCAATAACACTGGCTCGGATCCACAGTACTCCCCGTTGTGTACTGTACATGCACAGGAGCTTTGCAGCCCCACCCTTCCCACTACGGCTACCTGCCTGCCTTAGTTCAAGGCATTCTGCGAGGCACAAGGAAATGGTTCAGCAAGTGCAAAAGTGCTTTGCATTTGCATAAGAGCATGTTTGGATCCCAGCCACAGAACTTCTACCCCTTCCTGCACTTTTGTACAAATCAAATAAAAGCACAGACAACTTTGGAAAAGGGACTAACATGCAGGTTTCCTGGTTAAACACTATAACAGCTGGTAAGCACAAAAGACTAACATGAAGTAGACTTGCAGGATGTGGAGGAAAACATACTTGATGAGACTGATAGATGCACTTGAATGTAAGAGACAAAAGTCCACATATCAGCAAGGGAAAGGCGGCCAAGTGAAGCAGATGCACAGGTCTCAAGTTGCATTTACCAAATCCCTTCAGGTCTAGCATAGCAAAGGTTTGCCATAGGGTTTCCAATGTAAGACTCTGTAGACTTCATTGGTATTTCTCTTTTGATCTATTTTAATGTGCAGAGATCTTCGCCATTCTAATTTCATTAATCCTCATGCCCACTGGGGAAGTGGGTAATTTATGTTCCCAACTGACAGACAATGAATGGTGATGGAGAACATCCATCTGAACTTGGCCCTTCAATATCAAACTTCAGCATTATATCTCTTTGATGATGCTAACTTTCAAATTCCACTTATTTCCCCCCCCCTTCTAAAAGCAGTCGAAGCAATGACTGAATAACAGGAAGACCCTCCAAGCCTCCATGCTGCTACAAATCCATCACAAAAGCAGGTACTAGGTGTGCCTACAGAGGCTATAACATACTATACGTCAATAGGATGGACTTCCCTTCAACAGCAGTGGCTAATGTACAGATAGGTACACCCACTTTCTTATGCTGTTTGTTCCAGTCCACAAATTATCTACGTAAGTTCAACCTCCAGGCCTGACAACACCCGGTTTCTGGCAGCCCATGACCTGGTTTAAATACACAGCATAGCTTTCCCCTGCTTCTGCTATTATTAAACTATGTCATCACATGAGCTAATTAGCTAGGCATTTGGCAACACACTTTGTACTGGGACGCTGCACTGGTTAAACTTGGAACCAATGGTAATTTAAGTTGCTTGTCCTTCCTTTCTGCATGGGCACACCGATAGCTGTCCTTCCAGGTTAAAGATGTGTCACATGCATACCAAAGACAGGCACAGTAGGACAAAACACATTCACGTACAATACCCTGCGAATGACATTTGCCAAAGACCCATGGAAACTAACAACTGGACCCCATCTTGCTATTCATTTTGTGTGTGTGGGGGGGGGGACGGACGGGACACATGGGACTTGTCCAGGAGAAAACTTCTGCAGATTGCCCTCTCAGTCAACAAAATAGCCACTAAGCAGCTCCAATGAAGTGATAGTTTTGCAGTTATTCTGGTTAGTGCACCCATTCAATACAACATGCAGGTACAGTGACGATGATATTCTCACCTTCAACATTTTTTAAATGCTAGTCCTCATTAATCCTCGCAAAGCTCAAGTTTTTATAATTATCTAGGCAATTCAAACCAAACCTACGTGTTCCTGCTCTTTTCAGTGCCCATCAGCTTTTGTGCCACATGGTTGCAGGAGGCCGCTATTATAAAGGGAGTTCAGCATCCTTACCCACTCAGATCCAAAGGAAGGTCCAAAAAGGCAGTTAAAAGAAATGATAGTGGACACTTCCCAGTGCTAACAACAGCAAAGTCCCAGTACTTGGTCATCCCTACAGTGCAACCAGCCACCTTCTCCTCTAATTTATTATTTATTTTATTAATTAAATTTGTATCCTGCCCTTGCAACATGGGCTCAGGGCGGCGAACATAGAGGCAAATGCCATACATAAAACAACAAAAGAATAAACAATCATTACCTATAAAACAGTTAAAAGTCGGTCCTCAACAGACCATATCAATTCCATAATAAAATGCCAATAACACACTCCAAGTAAACACAATTGTCTCTGCTCAATTGATGTTACACTATAACTGTTACACTATAAATGTTACAGTATAATACTACTATCTCTGGGCCAAACATTCTCTTTTTGGTCCAACTACTGCTAAAAATGTCATTTATTTTAAATCCTTTTAATATGCACTCTCAGTTGGAAGCCTGAGGCAGACATATGGGTAGACTCCATGTGGCTATGAGGATAACCAAATGTTCTTCTCACATGGCTCTGCCAAATCACAAAGGAAATTACTATACTCGCAATGAACCTCCTTGGAGCCCAGCGGTTATTTCCCTCACAGTTGCATAGACTTGAATGGTAAAATGTTATTACGCATTCTTTTAGCTCCATGAGACCCATGACCATGAGGCTGTGCTTTTCACTTGCAACCATGATGTAAAATATTTGAAAAACCAGCCCCTAAATGACTTTGGATTTTCAGAGATGGGAGCATAACCAAAAACTGCTTCATGCTTCCTGTTTCATTGTTTCTCCATACCACCTGCAAAGGAGCTTTTGCATTTCATCCCACAGACAGGCGTAAAATCTCCCTCTACACTCTGAGCAATTGCATCTCACTGCAAAGATAAGTTCCAGTTTAGACGTTCTGGAGAAGCAGGGAGAACAGGAAGCACTAGCAAAAACTTCCTGTTATGTCTGCACCTCTAATCATGTGAGGTAACTCCCATCACCTGACAAAGTAGGCTCTGGAGCACAAAAATATGTGACACAATAAATACGGTAGCATTTAAAATGCTACAAGGCTTGATCCTTATAGCTGCAGCATAGCTACCCTTCTGGAATTACTCTTCAAAAAGATCATTTACTGGGTCCCTCAAGAGATCTTACTTTCTATAAAGAGTGTGCCTGTTAGGAAAGCATAACTTCTTTCACAGTTTCCATGTGATATTTTACAGATGTTGCAGGTATGAGCCATGTTCACATCTATGGAATCAGCCTTCCATCTTCTTTCTGGGGAGGAAACCAGGTTTTCACAGCTTCAGTGTGAAGTATACCAGAAGCTGGTAAGAATTTGTACAGAGCCACTTGGCGTAAACTACGGGGGAGCCCAGGCCTTCCCTGAATTTTTCCAGGGGGTACTGAGCCTCTCCTGGCCAACCAGTGCCTGGTAAAACTGAGTTTTAAACTTTCCTTTGGGCTCACCCCCCCTCACTTTCTTACAGATGCTAATTGAGCTAGCAGGATAGACAATGGGATTGTTAAACATCCCCTTTCTACCCTCCTCTCTTCTCCCAGCAGGAAGGTATCAAATGCTAGTCTTTAGGAAGTCAGATCTCTGCCTTTACCGCAGTGGGGAAAAAGATTTGATAACATTCCTTGCCACAGGAAGAGAAAGTCTCTTGCAGCTGAATCCATCAGGAGAGACAGGGAAGCCCTACAGGCTTTTCTGTGTTGCCTCTCTTACTGTCAAATTTGTGACTATTAGTTTTTCTGATGCACTTGGTATGTATATTTGCAGATCTTAAAGTGACTATTCTAAAAGTGAATTTCAAAAACAGTACACAGCAGGAGACTGCTGAGATACCACTATAACCACTGGCCAACTTCCACCTTTTCCTGGGTCTAGCCCAGCCCAGAGGCATTGCTGGGGGGTTCCCAGCACCCCCTAAATTTCTGGGGAGCCCCTCCCTAGATCCCACATGGCTCCACCTACATAGATAGTGACAATGACCTGTGACATCACTGGCTCCTCTCTATGATGTCACTAGGACCCAGTTCTTTTAAGGACCTAGTATAGCAATGCCTCTGGCCCAGCCCCAGTTCCCCCCCCTGAAAATGGAAAGTCTATGTCCCTGACAGAGCCCACAATGAAACATAAGCAGCCTACCCATGTATCATGGGCAGTAATGATCATATTAAAATGCCCTCCACCACTCTTTGCTATGTTTAATATCCTATGAATCTAACTTGTAGAACTTCTGTAATTCTAGTTCACACTGCAGAAAATGAGGGAGCAGTAAAAGCTACGGGGTGCATCACTTCTGAGTCCAAGCTATTGCAAGTGCTATATAGAATGTGGTGGTATGAATATCAAGGGTATCTAATGGCTGATGCCATGGATGATCTTCTTCTTCTTCTTCTTTTCAAAAAGTCTCTAGCGATTACCTACCACACCATTCAGGCAGAAAACTGCTCCTGTAACCCTTCACAGAAACCAGCCAAATTACTCTCCCTCTCAAATAATTACTTTATAACAGTTTTCACTCCACTTCTCTAGCACTGGATAGCACACCCCTGGTTTATTTTTTTAAGTAGTGGGCAACATAGCCTGTCCACAACAAATGCATCCCATGCTCAGGAGAAGCGGATAAATGATGACACTGTTGTCTTTGAAGCAGGACTCGAAGAAATACTCATGCAAAGAATAAATGTGTGTGTGTGTGGGGGGCAGAACATGTGCATTCCCTAATCAGTTGGATAGTTAACATTATAGTTATATCCCACTTTTCCTCTGAAAGCTTGCAGGATGCTCCCAGTAATTTCCCTCTGGAGGTCTCATCAGGTCCACACCTGTTAAGCTTCAACTAATATTCCAGCATTAGGTCATTCCCAGATAATTCAACCCAGGTAGAAGAAGAAGAGTTGGTTTTTATACCCCGCTTTTCTTTGTCTTAAGGAGTCTCTTCCCTTTGTCTCCCTACAACAGAAACCTTGTGATGTAGCTGGGGTTGAGAGATTTCTCAGAGTTCTGTAACTGGCCCAAGGATACCCAGCGGGCTTCACGTAGAGGAGTGGAGAATCAAACCCGGTTCTCCGGATTAGAGTCCACAGCTCTTAACCACTACACCACACTGGCTCACCCTACAAGAGCTATCACTGGATTCAGTCCGTGGCATAATTCTTTCAAAGTCCTGTTTCTGTACCGAGGTTCCTATGTTCTGACAGACATCACAAAGGGTTACAGCAGGCAAGATTTTAAACCCAGTTGTTTTGGCAAGAAAGACACTGCTGCGGCTCAACGAAGTGTTTGATGCATGCTACAGACACAGAATATTAACATTCCATCGCCAGCACAGAAGGAATTAAATCCCAACACCACCGTGAATTTCTCAAGCATTAGTCATTCAAGTCCACTGTGGAAGCATATATTAGAGTGCAAGAGTGTGCCTACAGAGAGCAGCAGCAACAGTGCCCCACTACCTCACTTCATTAATCCTCTGTCAGGTGACTGCTCACAAGATTTCTTTAAGCTCTCCTTACTTAGGAAAGGGTCCAAAACTAGGACGTGGAGCTCCAATGACCCCAAACTAACACTATGTTACCTAATAAGCTATCTCAGTGGGATTTATATTCCCTAAAAGTTCATATATACTGCACCTAAAAAGGGCAGTCCTTTGCCTTTTATACAAAGCGGAGGCCAGTGTTCAGATGAACTTGCCTCAGAGGGAAAAAAGGAAGCATGCAGGTCCCTCAGTCTCATAGGCCACTAATTAGCAAACAGGGTGTTGAAACCAGGCAAATGGATTTTCACCTCACCCCACAGCACCCAGTGGTTTTTAAGTAGATTTACAAAAGTTGAATTTTTAAAAAGACCATAAATTGCCAAATAAAATTCAGATAAGGATACCAACTGACAGCTCCGCTGAGCTGAATACAAAGCTTGTTTATTTCATTACATATTGTCTCAGCATCCCCTTTCAGCTAAGAAACTAGCCTCAGAACAAAAGGTATCAGCTTTACTATTTACCTAGCGCATTTAACATTCTCACACAAATCTATTAAGAGTCTTAATAACCATAAATGAAAAGATCTAAACAGCATTCAACCTTGATCACTGCAACAAACCCCAGAATTTACAGACAAATCCTGTGACTAAATAATTTATCTTCAGATCAGCTATTTACCTTAAATGGATTTAGCTCTTGCAAACAAAATAATCAGATATCAACTAGGAATATCTCTGCTCCTCATAATCTAATCTGAACCACACCCCATTTGGAAAGATAAGTAGATCCTCTGAATTCAAACAATCTTACTTTCAGTACTCAAGGGTAGGTTGAACCCTTCAAGTCCAACAATTATTCTATCATATTCCATTTATCCAGGAAGTAGGAGGGATAGAAAAGACAGAGAATCTAAATGACAGGCATATTATCCACTCAGGGCAGTTGTCCCATCTTCCCACCAAATATGATAGTCCTGATTGGAGTTTCTACGCACAGCATTTCAACTTCCTGTCAGTCACTGCATTCTTTCACTGTCTTTGGGAAGATGGTCTGACTTTATATAAGCACTAGGAAAAAGTCCCGTTGTGGAAATAAATACAACGGCCTCTAGAAAGAGGCTCTGGGCGGGTGCCCTGGCCTTGGACACTCAGTGTCATTTGCTGTGGCGACCTCAGCAGGGTATAATGACACTGAGTCCACCATTTTCTCCAGAGGAATTTATCTCTGCTACCTAAAGAACAGTTGTAATTTTGAGTGATCTCCAGCCCTCACCTGGAGATTGGCGACAATGCTTCCTCAGAAGGGAATGGTTGGTTTAGAGGGTGGAGTCTATGGCTTTGTACCTGTCTGAGGTCCCACGCCTCCTGAAACCTCACCCTCTCCAGGGTCCATCCCTCACATATCCAGGAATTTCCCACCTGGAGTTGGCAACCCTAACACTTTCCCAGCCAATCATCAACCTACCTTTCTTTCCCCCTCACTCTTCAGCTTTCCACCCCCCACACACCTGCAGCCTCTCCCGTGCTCTGAAGCCCTGACTGCTATGTCACATTGGCTGTCATACGGGGGCCACCTCAGCAGCATATAAGGATACAGAGCCCACCATTTTCTCCAGGGGAACTGATCTCTGCCATCTGGAAAGCAGTTGTAATTCTGAGTGATCTCCAGCCCTCACCTGGAGATTGGACACATTTTACCTCAGAACAGCAAAACTGTTTAGAATGTTAGAGGCAAAAGCCAATCAAGTCGCATATGCAAACGACCTCTGTGTTCCGAGGCAGAGGCCAATGAGGCTGCATATGCAAATAACCTCTGTGTTCTGACTGGCTATGGGGGGGAGAGGAAAAGCAAAATGTTTAGAATGTTGGAGGCAGGACTCAGGCAAAGCAGCCAGTGGATAGGGAGACCCTCTGAATGACAGATCAGAGAGCGCACTGATTTTGGAGCGTGTGGAATGTTCTAGAGAAGTGCCACCACCACTCAGCTTTTATTTATAAGGGAGATAGGTCTTCTTTCCATGAGCTATTCCATTAGCCTCAGGATATGTAAGTGCTATGCAGGCAGGGGAAAGGCTTTGATGTTGGAAGCAAAGCAGCTGCTTTAACCTCTCCTTCCCCCAGGACAGGTAGCTAGCCTGCTATGCATACTAGATGGGGGAAGAGTAGAATCTATGTATCATCCCCAGGGCATTATAAATAAACAGTGTGTGCTTGCACATGCTGGCAAACAGACAGGATGGTTGGGGAAGGGTGACAGAGACACAGGCGTTTTCCAAACTGCCTTAATATTCCACTTTCATTCCCTGATGGTACGGGTTTTTTCCCTTGTGTCCAGACAACTTCGCAAACATCCCAGTGCTATCCCAGTTCTTCTCCATTTCCCCCGTTCCTTTTAAAACTGGTTTCTCCCATACTTTTTATTTTCATTGCACAATGAATTCGCAAGAAAGCCTCTTTCTTGGAACATGAACATTTTCCCCTGCCTTGAGGATTGCCACCCAAACCTGCCCAGAAAGGGTGGGTTTGGGCATTTTTAAAAATTTGTGTGCCAGCAGCAGTGGAAAGCATCTGTGCTGAGACAAGCAGTCATTCCCATTAGGAGTTCCGACACCAGCACACAGCCATTGCTCTCTTTATTTTACCCCCAAAGAGCCTTCATACACTGCAGGAAATAGTAGTAATGCTCTGCATATATTGACCAGCAGGGCTGCAGAGAATGGGTGTGGGTGGGAAATAGGGGCAGAAGCCTGGGCTTTACTACATGCCACCCATCAAGAGGGAGCTCACCTGACAGACCGGGGGGGGGGATATAGGCAGTTTCTCCCAACTGGAAACACACAAACTAGACAAGAAATGAAAGATCAGTGAAGAGGGAAGAATGTGTGAGAACTGCTGATTTAGGAGGACCCGAGAACCATTACTCTTTGTACCATAAAAGCTGCCACATATTCCCCCCCCCATACAAGTCATCCCTCTCCCAGGCTGTTCATGTCTGTAGAGGAAAGGCAATCCTTCCAGTCCACTTGCACACCAAGAAAATGGAGCTCATTTTAGTTCAAACAAAATCAGAGCATATAGATGAGTGAGTCTTACTCCATCCATTTCAGCATTTTTTCTTCCAACCATACCCAACTTCTGGGATCAGAAAAAAGTTGAGGAGAAAATACTGATAGTCCCAGAGGAGACAGTGGGTTTAGCTCAGGGCTTTTTTTCTTTCTTTCTGGAAAAAGAGGTGCCGGAACTCTCAAGAGGGAAATGAAGTTTTTAATCTGTATACTGAAAACTCATGAACTTTTAAACGTTTTTAAAAGAATTTTGTCGAAGAGGGTCTGGAACTCTGTTCTGGCGTGTTCCCCCAGAAAAAAAAAGCCCTGGTTTAGCTTCTCTTTTTTTGTTTAGTTGTGTTTTAAAATAACCCTCTGCAAGCTTGCTTGAGGATTCTGAGAAAGTAGGGAGAACTCTGGTCGTGCTTCCTTGTCCTTGCTGTGAAAGTTTAGAATTTTAAATCGTGTACAGAAGGGGATGCTATTCTTATCTGTTTGAAATTTAGCAGAGAGAATTTCTTCAGTAAGGGTACAGATTTTGAGAATGTTATCCCCATTTAGGGATGGGAAGGTTATAGCCCGCGTGCGGGGAGGGCGGGATATAAATGTAAATAAATAAATAAATAAATAAATATAGCCAGAAATGTGATTCCCACTGAAAAGAATGGAAATTACTATCAGACTGCTTTCCTAATAACTTCTTATTTGGTTATAAAGAATCAGACTCAAGCTGTCAGTGACATAAAGATCTAATCCATAGAAGGACTGCAGTGGAAGCGTATTTCCATGGTGTGGTCCTGCACATACTTGGTGTCACTTTCATTGCCCCAGTCTCCTGCAGCTGCCATTTCTACCCACCACCAGGGCTTTTTTGGTCTTTTTTTAAATGTGGTAATTGACAGATCACTATATTGTTAGGCTACAGTGATATGCCAGTTACCAATTTCAAACTGTAGCAATATGTCAATTACAATTTAAAAAAAAAAAAAAAAGCCTGAAAGAGCCCTCCTGGTGGTGAGCAGAGAAGCATGGCAATGGGGTGGGGGCGGGCTGTTGCAAGGATGTGTGGATGCTCCGTTACCATAATTAGCGCTCCAGAGAGAGTTATCACCATCTAGAAGCAACCCAACTCCCCACCTTCTCACTTCTAAATTGTTTTACAAAAACTTCTTTAGAAATACAGTGCACTGTGCCCCTTTAAAAAGAAGGGAGGGGAAAGACTATCTGTCTCTTTGCCACGATGCCCACATTTCTCTTTGTAGAATGTTCACTGCTCCCCCAAGTTTGGAGTGCACAATGGTGAACTTCTTCTGGGGAGGGGGTTAAAACAGCAGGCAGACAGCATCCAATGCATTGGGATGGGTTATCACAGTACGATAATTGGATAGGGAGACTGAGCGAGTATAATAGTAAGAGAAAATACTGTCATCTGGAGATGCCTTTGGAGAATATTTTCCAGCTGTTTACTACTGTTTGATGCCTTATTCATGTTTAATCAATGATGAAAGGAAACCATGTAGACATGTCTTAATGTACTGGAATTGTGGTCTGGTGGGTGGGTTGGGGGAGTGTGTGAGTGTTCTTATGCAGCAGTGCAAAATTGGGCTTGGAATCGATTAGTCAAAAGCGGAGCCATCTGGAAATAACAACAGCATTCCAGGAGAATTGTTCCAGACTTACCTTTATCATTTCTGCCACATAACTTTCAGGGCCTGTATATTCAGTGGAGTCTTTTACTTTGACCAAGACAATGAAGAATAAATAGTGCCACATGTTGTGCTCCTCTTTAATATGCTCTTCGAAAGTGACGGTCTTGTTATCAAACTTGTCTCTTTCCAGACCTAACAGGATAATGCAGCCACATTGTCACTATTAGATTTTTAGAAACAGAAACAGACCAGCACCCCCTGTTTCATGAGGTAAAATACAAGTAAAATGTGGTGGTGTAAATTGCTGTCAAGTCGCAACTGACTTATGGCAACCCCGTGGGGTTTTCAAGGTGTGAGACGTTCAGAGGTGGTTTGCTATTGCCTGCCTCTGTAGCGAGTCTGGTATTCCTTGGTGGTTTCCCATCCAAATTTATTCATTTCAATTTATATTCTGCCCTCCCTGCAAGCAGGCTCAGGGTGAATCACAAAGTAGATTCTAAAACACACCAGATACAATATTACAGAATAATTAAAAACAATTTAAAACAACATAAATTAAAACAGGTTACACTATATGTCTGTGCAAACTTTCCAAGTTGATGTCATTGGGTCTCTAAGATCTTCTTCATCTGGGCCACGTAGAGGTGGTGAATTTCAGCAGGTGAGGCCAGGTTTTTATTGGACACCCACTACCTCATAAGAACATAAGAGATGCCAATGCTGGATCAGGCCAAAGGCCCATCTAGTCCAACACTCTCCAACACTCTGTATCCCACAGTGGCCAGAAATACCAGTGCCATCAGGAGGTCCACCAGTGGGGCCAGGACATTAGAAGCCATCCCACTGTTGACTCCCCCAAGCCCCAAGAAGACAGAGCATCACTTGCCCCAGAGTCCCTATCTATACCTTGTGGCTAATAGCCACTGATGGACCTCTGCTCCATATGCTTATCTAATTCCCTTTTGAAGCCGTCCATGCTTGTAGCCACCACCACCTCCTGTGGCAGTGAATTCCATGTGTTAATCACTCTTTGGGTGAAGAAGTACTTCCTTTTATCCGTTCTAACCCCAGGGGGGCTGGGGGGAGCTCTGCAACTTACCTGACTGCTTCTTGCTCTGACTGAGGGCTGCTGGGAGCAGGGGGTGGGGCTTGTTGCATGTGCCCGCCCCCTGGGCTCTTTACTGCCGGAGCTCCGCTCCTGTGCGCTCCTGCAGGAAAGCCCTAAGCGCATTAACCTTTCCTCATAGGGGAAGTGTTCCAACCCTTTTATCATTCGAGTTGCCCTTTTCTGCACTTTTTCCAAAGCTATAATATCCTTTTTAAGGTGTGGTGACCAGAACTGCACACAGTATTCCAAATGAGGTCGCACCATTGATTTATATAGGGGCATTATGATATTGGCTGATCTGTTTTCAATACCCTTCCTAATAATCCCCAGCATAGCATTGGCCTTCTTTATTGCAGTCACACACTGTCTCAACATTTTCAGTGAGTTATCCACTACAACTCCAAGATCTCTCTCTTGATCAGTCTCTGCCAGTTCAGACCCCATCAACGTGTATTTATATTTAGGATTTTTGGCTCCAATGTGCATCACCTTGCACTTGGCCACATTGAACCCCATTTGCCATGTTGACGCCCACTCGCCCATCCTTGACAGATCCCCTTGGAGTGCCTCACAATCCTCACTGGTTTTCACCACCCTGAACAACTTTGTATCATCCGCAAATTTAGCCACTTCACTGCTTACTCCCATCTCCAAATCATTAATGAACAAGTTAAAAAGCAGTGGACCAAGTACTGATCCCTGCGGTACCCCACTGCTTACCACCCTCCACTGAGAAAATTGCCCACCTACACTCACTCTCTGTTTTCTATGAACTAGCCAGTTTTTGATCCATAAAAGAACTTGTCCTTCTATCCCATGATTTTTGAGCTTACTTAGGAGCCTTTGATGAGGAACTTTATCAAAAGCTTTCTGGAAGTCAAGGTAAATAATATCTATTGGATCCCCCTTGTCCACATGTTTGTTCACCCCCTCAAAGAACACTAACAGGTTAGTGAGACAAGATCTTCCCTTACAGAAACCGTGCTGAGTCTGCCTCAATAGGTTTTGTTCATCTATGTGCCTACTAATTCTTTCCTTAATAATGGTTTCCACCAATTTACCCGGTATCGACGTCAGACTGACTGGCCTGTAATTTCCCGGATCTCCTCTGGAACCCTTTTTAAAGATGGGAGTGACATTAGCTACCTTCCAATCCTCAGGAATGGAGGCAGATTTTAAGGAAAGATTACATATCTTTGTCAGGAGATCTACAAGTTCACATTTGAGTTCTTTCAGAACTCTCGGATGTATGCCATCTGGGCCTGGTGATTTTTCAGTTTTTAAGTTGTCTATCAGTTTTAGGACCTCCTCTCTCATCACCTCAATCTGACTCAGGTCTTCCAACACCCCTCCTGAAATCAGTGGTTCTGGAGTGGGCAAGCACTTCTCATCTTCCACAGTGAAGACGGAGGCAAAAAATGCATTTAGCTTCTCAGCCATTTCCCTATCATCCTTCAATACTCCTTTTACCCCTTGGTCGTCCAAGGGCCCCACTGCCTCCCTGGCTGGTTTCCTGTTTCTAATGTATTTGAAGAAAGTTTTATTGTTGGTTTTTACGTTTTTTGCTATATGCTCCTCATATTCCCTTTTTGCCTGCCTGACCTCAGACTTGCATTTTATTTGCCATAGCCTGTGTTCCGTTTTATCAGCCTCACTGTGACTAGCTTTCCACTGCTTAAAGGAATTCTTTTTACTTTTTACAGCCTCCATTACTCTGTTTGTTAACCATGCAGGCTTTTTCCTATACCTGTTTGTGCCTTTCCTAACCTGCGGAATATATATTTTTTGAGCTTCTAGGATCGTAGTTTTAAATAGATCCCAAGCTTCCCCAATTGTTTTGACCCTTTCTACTTTTCCTTTCAGTTTCCTCCCCACGTGTCCCCTCATATCAGAGAAATTACCCCTTTTAAAGTTAAAAATGGTTGTGTGAGTCTTTTTGGCCAATTCTCTATTTGTACAAATGATGAACTCAACAACATTATGATCACTGTTTCCAAGCGGTGCAATCACTTTTACATCTCTCACCAGGTCTTGAGTGTTACTTAGGACCAAATCAAGGATCGCCTCTCCCCTGGTAGGTTCCGTGACCATCTGCTCCATAGCACAGTCATTTAGAGTGTCTAGAAACTCAATCTCTTTTTCTCAACTAGACACATATTGACCCAATCAATGTGTGGATAGTTAAAATCACCTATTACGACACAGTGTTTTTGTCTAGCTGCTATCTTTAATTCATTCATCATTGTATAATCCTCCTCTATCTTTTGATCTGGTGGGCGATAACAAACTCCTAGTGTTAAGTTTCCTTTTGGCCCCCCTATTTCAACCCATAGAACTTCCAGAAGCGAATCCAATTCTCTTAGCCTCTCAATCTTTCTGGACTTTATACCCTCTCTGACATACAGAGCCACCCCACCTCCAACCCTTCCCCCTCTATCCTTCTGATATAATATATAACTGGGAATCACCATATCCCACTGATTTTCCTCATCCCACCAAGTTTCTGAAATACCCACAATGTCTATTTTTCCCTCCAACACCAAGCACTCCAACTCCCCGATTTTACCTCGGACACTTCTAGCATTTGTATAGAAACAGCTGTAATTTCCCATACAAGTTAAGCCTGCAACCTTCCTCTTGCTATCTTGAGACCTTGTCAGGCAGTCCATGTCACTAGCCATGGTCTCAGTGGACAACTTCAATCCACCTCCCTGTAGAAAAGCAACAGGTACCCCCTCATCTCTCTGAGATAAGCCAACCTGAACCAGAGACTTTTCATCTCCTGTCGGCTTTCCTCAGCCAAAGGCCTGGCAGAACTGCCCCATTTTACAGGCCCTGCTTAGATTCCAAGATCTGACAAGATCAGTCTAGCCTGGGCATCTAGGCTGGAGCACAATCAAAACATAGATATTTAAAAAATAACCTTAAGGGACTATTTCTCCTGCATTTGTATGGGGTATGGAATGCATGTGTAACAAGGAACCTGGCCTAAGGCTGCCAGCTTTTTAGACTGGTCCCTCTAGCTATCCCTTTAATGTCCACTTGACCTACAGCAAATAGTAGGTGATGCCACTTTCCTCCATGCCATGAAAAGCTTCAACTGTCCATCTCAGACGTTAAGCCTCTATTAGAAGAAGAAGAGTTGGTGTTTATACTGCCACCCTTCACTACCCGAAGGAGTCTCAGGGCGGCTTACAATCACCTTCCCTTCCTCTCCCTACAACAGACACCCTGTGAGGTAGGTGGGGCTGAGCAAGCACTGAGAGAACTGCCCCTGAGAGAACTGTGACTGAGCCAAGGTCACCCAGCTGGCTTCATGTGGAAGAATGGGGAATCAGACCTGGTTCTTCCAGTTTAAAGTCTGCTAACAGAACAAGACATTTTTCTTCTGTCCAGCTGGCAAACCCAAATTCTGCCCCCATGAGTCCAAGTCTACCAGGGGCTTCAACTTGCACTTCATCCATTAGAAAGCAAGAGGAGTTATGCCAAGTACCTATGGATGACTTTGGGACAATTATCCCTCCTGTACTTCTAGGTATCATCCTCTTCTTTGCAACCCATTTCAGAGACTGATTCGGTAGTCTTTCTTGTCCCTCCACACATGCTCCAATTTGGCTGTTCATCTTTTCATAGTTTTTAAAGCGCCGTATGTATGACCACTCAGTCAAATATACCATCATTCTCCCCCTCTATTTTCAAAATAAAAAGCTGCATTTGTCTAAAATGCTGAAACTGCACGGGGGTGGGATAAGTAGGTCAGTGATGTAAGCAGTTTCCAGCCAATCAGCACTGTGCATCGCAGGCAGGAAAAAAACCCCAGGTTTCACCTGAGATTGCCGTGACAGAGGAGAATGTGTGACCACAAGACATGGAGAGTGCACGTCCACAGCAGGCTCACTGCTGAAAGTAAGGATGTCTGAATATACCCAAACTTCTAAAAGTTTTCATTGTACAACGACAAGAGGATTGAGCCAAGAACCAAAATAATTAGCTGGTGGGAGACACCGGTTCTACTCACTTTGCTGTATTCCAAAACCATATTCCACTTTTGAATCTGCATTTTTTGTACTGAACCAGAAGAGGAGGTAGTTTTATAGCATTTGCTTTCACACTCACCACAAATGAAGCAAGTCGTTTTTAATATTTCTTCTTTCTTCTGTTTCTCACTTCTGAGATCAGCAAAGGTGTCAATGATGACACCAAAAATCAGGTTGAGGACAATAATGATTACCATGAAGAAGAAGAGAAGGTCATAGATCACTCTTGCAGCAAAAAGGGGTTCCTGAAACATAAATAATTTTCAAACACAGGAACAAGTTTATAGCTGAGCATGGCATGATGGACGGCAGATAGTGCTAGGGGATGGTATGTGAGGTAGAGAAGGAAAAAGCAGTAATCTGAAGAAATGCAAGGAGCTGCACATGTAAGCATGTCTTGGAAGGGGAACAACTGGGCACGTCCTCCCTTTTTTTCCAGAGGACTTTCTATTTCCTACTTGTGGCCTTACAAACACTGTCAATTACTACTGCAAAAGCATTTTTTTTAAATGATAGTCCTCCTAGTCCTGGCATTAACCTGCTTGGTCATAATACACTTTTTGTATGATCAAAAAGTATTCACAGGTCACAGAAAGTACACCAATGGTAAGGGCTTGCAGAAAGAAGAGACTTTAATTATCTCTTCACTATCAACTTCCGCATCTCTGTTTTTGTTTTCAAAAGAGTAGTTGTACTTTCTGCCTTTTCAAGTGCGTTTCTTTCCAACAAAAGGGGAAAAAAACCACCTGATGTGCCTTTACTATTCACAGTACTAGGATCTAACCAATTAGCAGAAGCAATTACACATACAGGGTGGTTTGGATTACATGAACTGCGTTTTCAAGCTCAGATTGCTGCTTCCTCTCCTTTCCCTGTCACCTCACGTGCTACAGTTCAATTATTAACATCCTCTTTCGCTTAAGCCATTGCTTACTGTTACACCCAAACTAGAAAACAATGGATTGTGCTTGCCCTCCAAAGCAGCAGTATTTCAAAGTGTGGTTTGCAACCCTGGATTGAAGTCCAGGCCCAAGTCACAGTTTGATGATTCAGACGTAACTATAAACTATTTGTGCTAAAATGAAAGTTACTAATTGATTAGCATTGTGCAACATGAGGAAGAAATAGCATAAAGCTCATTCATGTAGCATCAAACCAGGGTTTTGCCTTATTAATACAAACTACATCTATCTTGATCAAATTGCATTGGCTTCCAATCTGACACCCCCAGTGTATTTTATTCCATTCTTCCTCCAAGGAGCTTAGGGCAATGTACACAGGTCTCCCTTCCTCAGTTTTTTTCCCTCACAAACAATCCTGTGAGGTAGGTCAGGTTGAAAGAGACCAAGCTGAGTCAGTAAGTTTCATGGCAAGTGTTTTAACCAGTCTTTCCTAGATCCTAGTCTAATACTCTGGTCACTCCACCACACTGTCCTAAATGGGATGGGACCATAACATTGCCTTCAACATACAGAAATATTGCCTACACTGAGATCAACTCCAGGGGTCCTGTTTTGGGTACCACAACCAGAGTGTTTGGTGGATGGCAACTCAAGAAAGGGCCTTTTTTTAAATTGTGGAATGCTCTCTCCCTCATGAAGCTATTTGGCACCCTCTTTCATGGCTTTCAGGAAGGTTGCTAAGGCACATTTGTTTCATCAACCTTCACTTATGGCTGACTGTGCTTTTTAAATGTTCCTTCCTCCAGATGTTCAGTTGTGTGTGATTTCATTCTATGCGTTGTATTATACTGAATACTATAATTTCTTACATTGTTTGCAAGAGCACTAAAAAGAGCGAGATAATGTTTAAAAACTACATGCCTGAATGAGCCACAGAAACGTTAGCACTTCTACTACCTTTAAATAAAGCCAACAACTCAAACCTTGTTGCACTTGACACTGTATAGTGATGTCGAAGATTTTTCCCATGGAAAAACATTTTGGTTCCTTCTCAGAGGTTTAACGCTACTTGGTTCTCTTCCCCAACAATCATTTACCTCCTTGGATGGTTTCCTGAGCACGTCTCCTACTCCGCCCCCACTCCGCAGGCCATGACTAAGCACAGTAACAATGCACATCAGCAATGTCTCACATGTGTGCTCTTTATCCTCTTCCTCAGCTTCTGCAGAAATCAGCTCTATTAAACACAGCAAGTTAGGACACTGTGGTGAGGCTTGAAAATCAGTCTCATTTAACCGTATTCCCACATTCCTTCTCTGCTTGAGCCTGCACAGCCACCCTGAGAGAGTAGTCAGGACACAATACTGGGATCCTTCCCCCCTCTAGTTCTACTGTTTCGGTACAGAGTTGTGCTTGTATGTCATATTGTGAAGGAAACAAACTTCCCTATACACTGGGAATATGAAAATGGCTCTTCTATCACATGTTATGAAAGGTTAAGCACCATATTCTGAGGTGTGAGGAGCCCAGAACCAGGAGAAATATAGGTATGTATTTCTCATGGAAGAACTATTTGTTCATATGCCTATGATTTTATACCAAGTGTAATACTTAAAATGGACTCTTTAAAATCTTAGAATCAATGAAAGTATTACAAAATGCAAATGCGTATCATTATTATGACGTATTACATTTATTGATTTAAAACGTTTCTGTGCTGTCTTTCCATCAAAATACTGTCCCATATACTGATCCACCGACTATGTCCCGGAAATGTAAAAAAATAAACAAAATTAAAATGTGGGGTTAGAAGAAGCTAAACATTATAAAAGGAAGGTTTTGTTAAAGAAAGTACGCCAGCGAAATATCATGAGACTACACTGGTGGTATCTCAGTGGCACCTCAGGGGGTGCTGGCAACCCATGACCAACATTGCAGGGGATCCCAGCCTCAGATAGCATTATTATGGTTGAGTGACAGCATAAGGGAAGCAACAGACTAAAAAAGAGACTTTTTAGAATATCCAAAATTCAAACTTTGGTGGTGGGGGGGTAGAGAAATGAGATCTCCGAACATTATGCAACAAGATCTTGGCAGCCACATTGAAGGTTACCTTAGCAACCAGGAAAGCAGTTCATGGTGGTAGGAGCAGCAGGAGATGGTGCCAGTCGAACAATGGGCAAGGGAGTGGGTAAGTGAGGGGGCACAGGTGAGCAAGTCAGGCAGGAGTCAGTGGTGGTGAATGAGTGAAGTAGTGGAGAAGATGGTGATAGTGGCACAGGTGAGCAAAGCTGCCAGGGTGGGGAAGGAAATGCACACAAATAAGAGGTGGCGGTTGCAGGAGGCTGAGGGGTAGAAAAGCAGCAAGGAGTGGGGAGAAGTAGGAGGGAGTGGGGACCAGTGTGAAAGATTTTCCCAATCCTGCCCCCCCCCCATCAGCAGGTGGGTACAGTAACCGGATACACTACAAGCAGCAAGAGGTTTGAGACAGAAGGAACAGAAGGCACAATTTCTGCTTAAACCTTGTGTTCCCTCCAGTGCCCAGATGACTGAAGGTCAGGCTGGGAAGAGGGTAGGGAGAAAGAAGAAGGTGACTATATATACACATATATAGGCATGTGCCTTTGTAGGTTTTGGTGGAACTGGAACATAAGGTTTCTTGGCTGACTAACTGTTCGATCAAGCGATTAAAAGAGCCATTTAAAATTGTAATATGAAAACCAAATGGTGAAAGATACTTACCTGCTGAAGGAACAACGGAAGAACAGTTTTCCCCATTCGCTATTCTACATACATCGGAATATAGAAACTCTCTGGTCATTTTTTCACCTGTTTCAGTATGTTGATCTGTAAAATATGCAAGCTTAGGTCTGAAAAAGGTGCCTTAAACTGATGCTAGAGTGCCTGACCATTCTTACATATTACAATAGTACTTCGTTTTAAAAACACACCACCCAGTTTCTCCTACACTGGCTGACAACACAGAGAAAGATGTAAAATACATTATAACAATGCACACATATCTTGCCAACATCCTTTTAAAGTTTAATAGGGTTTAACATTGTGAACTCTGGGTGTTTACAATGCATGACAAGAAAACTCCTGCATCGTTTCTCTTCATTTGGTTAAAAACAGTGTGCTTAAAGATTGTGAACAGCTGGCTTTGCTCACACATGGTCCCCAAAGACGCATGGTTTTGTGCTGCTTGCATTTTCATACACTAAATACCACAAAACAAAAAAGTACTGTTGTGGGAGGGGGGGGGGAAACCCTTTCATGACTGTGTGCGGTGAGGTGTGGAATTTATTTGTCACACAGTGGGGAGATCTTTAATTTCCAGTGTATACGCCTGATATACCAACATCTTACCAAGTGAAGTCTCATTGAGATGTGGAGTTCAGTGTGCCAAAGTGGCATGGGGACAATTGTTACAAATTGCTAGGACTGGGTTTGAAGCCATGTCCAAGAAGGGACTGGGACTCTTGCAGCCTGTATCTAAGAACCACATGAAAATTATTTCCTGCATAAAAACAGTTTTAGTCAAGTGTGTAGGTAGTCTGCATATTCTCAGGGCTGCTGTAAAGTAAAGGTAAAGGTTCCCTTGCTCGAAAGCCAGTCGAATCTGACTCTAGGGTTGCGTTGCTCATCTCCGTTTCAAAGCCGAAGAGCCAGCGCTGTCCGAAGACGTTTCCGTGGTCATGTGGCCAGCATGACTAAACACCAAGGCGCACGGAACGCTGTTACCTTCCCACCGAAGTGGTACCAATTTATCTAATTGCAATTGCTTGCTTTTGAACTGCTAGGTTGGCAGGAGCTGGAACTAGAGACGGGAGCTCACTCCGTCATGCGGCACTCGGGTCTCGAACTGCTGAACTACCGACCTTCCACAGCCTGCAGTTCAGCGTCTTAACCACTTGAGCCACCGCAGCTGTACTACACTGTACTACAGGGCTGCTGTACTACACCTGAAATTTCTACTTAACTGAAAGCCTTCAAATAAGTTTCTAAGTGTGTGTGTTTCTAGAAGACACTGATTTTTCACTGGGGTTAACCAGGATTTCCATACTCTTACATTTTTAAAAAAATCCTGCAACCTGGAGCAAAATAAACTATGTATAAAATAAATACACAAGGTTGGAGCCAATGATATCCTTCCAGTATTTTCTCCTGACAAAGAGAGGATGCTGAAAGAGAAGGTCTTTCTCTATGGAAGAGAGATCCAGTGAAAGAAAGCTATTGGATCTAGCTTAGTGAGTCAGTCAATCCAACTCATGAATTTTAAAAAGTTACAAATTTATCCCGCTCATGCAATCTGAAGTAATTTGGGGAAGATATAACTTACAATGGACTTTTAAAAATATTCACCATACCAACATCTTTGATACTATTGCATCAAATGTGTACAAAGACCTCCAAAGATGAGTCTATGAAGCCATGGTTATTCGGCAGCCTCAGCTTTACTGCTTTCAAAACTTCAAGACCTCATCAAAGGGCATCTGATTTTACAAAACAGTCATCACCAGCAGAAGAACTTCAGCTTCCTAGATATAGCTCTTGATGCATTGTAAGTGGTAGCCAGCCTACTTTAAAAGAAAAGAACAAAAGTATGTGCAGTACTAACCTGGTAATAATGTTTCATTAGGTAATTTATCTACTTCCAAGATGAAGTCATCCTTGAAGAACAGGTAGCCCACTATTGAGAAGAGGTATACCAGGATAAGAGCTAGAACAGCAGTCAAGATAATGGAACGTCCATTGCGAGTGACGCTTTTAATGACATTCAGCAATGTCTCTTCTCTGTACACCAAGTCAAAAAGCTGGAAAAAGGCGAGTTTGAAAGGTTTCATAAGATACTTCAAATTAAAAACAGTTAGGAAGTTATTATACTAGAATACCTTTGTAAAGTGAGAGAGAAATATAACGTATTAATTTTATGGCTGTAGGTACAGCTTTTAATGGGAAATCCTAATATCTGTGGACCACAGTTAATAAAAATGCTGTTTGAAGTATGAAAAACTGAACCAAAAACCAACCCAAACCAAAACAACAGCATTATAAAATCATCTGAATGGAAAATACAATTAAGTAATGGTTTGGGTGGGGTCACCATTATTCTTTCAAAATGTACATAAAAATTACAAAACATAGTTGTATTGCATGCAGCCCTTCCTGATTTAGTTCAAAAACTTGAGCAACACTGCCAAGATAGGCGATCAAAGTCAGAGCATTGTGATTATTTGTTCCTAGGGGTGTGCATTTGGCTTCCCCGAGCTGAAAAAAATACTGAATAAATGCCTTATTGGTATTTATTCGGTATTTCCTAAGCTCAATACAAATTCAGGAAACTTTTCAGCTGCTGAATAGAGTTTCCCAAATTTATTTGGCTTTTTGGGTCTTGTTGACTTCTCTTCCCTCCCCTAACAGTTGAACAGTGGAGGGGTTAGTTGTCAGTTTCACTCCCCTGAGCCTGTCAGCTGTTAGATTGAAATGCCTTCCCCCTCACCACCAGCAGCTGGGGGAGGGAGGGAGAAGGCATCGAAACATGACATCTCTGTCCCTTTCCTAATTGAGTCGCCCCACTGTGGCAGGGTGGCTCTGGGAGGGAAGGGAGAGCTAGAAGGCAGATGCCTCCCCACCCCTCCCCCAGCTGCCCCGCTGCAGCAAGGTGATGCAGGGAGGCGAGGCATAGAGAGAAGGCATGTTTACACGCCTTGCCCTCCCTCCCTGAGCTGGCCCCCCCACAGTGGGGCAGCTGGGAAAGCAAAGGGGAGGCATTTAAACATGTCTCACCTTTCTCCCTTGGCTACTTGGGGACTTGGGAAGGGAGAGAGAGAAGGCATGTTTAAATGCCTTCCCCTCCACTGGTCCGTTTCACTCCCCTCTGCCTGTCAGCTGTTAGGTTTCAATAGCCTAAACCTAACAGCTGCCTTGTGGGGAGTGAGACTGACCAGTGGAAGTGGCACGAGGCTTGGGGAGGGAAGGCATTTAAACATGCCTTCTCATTCTCCCCTGGGTATTGTCCTGAATATATTTGGATATACTGAATATTTCCTGAAAACCAATACTACACCAGTATTGGTACTTGGTACAATCGGTATTTACTGATATTTTCGGGTCTGATATACCCGAACCTGAAAAACACCATTTCCCCCCCACCACCACCACACCCCAACTAAGTGGCATACTCCTTTGGGCTCCCTCCTTCTGCATGCTCCACACCCATCATGTGGTATACAGCTAAAATGCAATGTAATTGCAGCTTGGGAATTGACATGGAAATCCCCAGATGAATAATTAGTACATCAATGAAAATGTCAGTGTGGCCTAATGGCCGATTTGCGTCCTCTGTGACTGAGCTAATCTCTGGAGAAACTGGCCCCAAATCAAAGCAAGTTGGTCATGCACAAGTCAAAATGAAATTATTTGCTCTTCAAACAGAACTGCATGCTGCCTTGACACACATTTCCAAACCTGTATATGCCAAGGGAATATGAATGGGACAGACATCTGTATGGGAGAATGATCTAAGGTCATCCCTCGCCCACACCCACAAGGCCACCAGTTCTCTTCTGTGAATGCCACCCAGGCCATTTTCTCATCAGCTGGACTTCCTTCTGTTCTCAGAACCCATCTGGGGGCATTTACAGGTTAGAACAAGCAAGGGAGGTATAGCACTCCTCCAGCCCACCAACTGACCTCTGCAAGAATTGTTCCCTCAACACACCTTTCAAGGTTAACACAAATTCAGAAACACAGCATGTAATTCTGTCCTTAGGTTAGTGGCAACTAACCTCTTCCATTTATTTTATCTAAATAGGGCCAGTTCTGTTCCATTCTGAAGCATGGAGCTGCACTTGACCTTCTGAACAGCAGCCATTCCAAACGGAAACCAGGAAGCAAAGAAAGGCTTCCATAAAAGCATGGGGCATCCCTAGTAGCTGTTTTGACTTTTTCCCTGTGAATGGCAAAGCACTATGCCATATCAAAACCTGCTTTTGAAAGTTCCCTCCATTTTACAAACATTTTGCTATTTGGTGATCAGTTAGCTTGCCTGGCAACACAAAACTAATTGTGTGATTCTTTGCATCCTAGTGACACTGAACTATGTGTTTCAGGTGTGCTAAAGCATAAGTATACATCACAAGTTCCATGGGCTGCAATCTTACATGCAATAGTAAGATTGCAAAACATGCAAAAGTAATGTTAAAACTTACAATTGTTTAAAGCTAAGGATATTTATTTATGTAGAAATACTTACACTGTTGCCTTTCCTGCAAGCTTAGGGGGCTTACAATATATGTGTCACAAAACATACAAAAATTAAAGTTTTGAAAAATTCACCACTGCAAAGTCTACAATAACAGCTTCAGAAATACAAACAGGAGCAACTTTAGCCTCAATACGTGGCATACAGTTCCACAACTCCGAACAGGAGTAGGAAGGGTCCTGTCTAAAAATAACTGCTTTATACAACCACTAGCCTAATACCTGTGCTTCGCTATGGTATTTAAGTTCCGTAAATTCAGTTATAATACTGATGAAGTGAAGTTTGAAATGTAACATTTGTTGTAGGAATTCTAAGGGAGAAGACTGTAATGTAAAAAATGAAGTGAGGCAACGTACTGTTTCTTTCTCTACTGAAGGACCTCTTTGTAGACCACTCTGCTTTGCTCATATGGAGATGTGTTGTTCTGAGCACCTCAGGGTGATCTTGCTGGTACTTGGCCTGTGCAGCTCAGTGCACCTCAGAAGTACTATGTGCAAATGTCTTAGCCGCATTCCTAAATTGCCTCCTCCTTGTAGCGTTGTTGTACCTGGCTCAACATTTGCCAGGAGCCTTCTTGGGGGCAGTAAGAGGTGAGAGGTGTGAGGGGGAGTTGGTCTGAGGGAGTGGTGATGTGGTGGACATTTCTTCAGGTTCATGAGGGAGGCATGCATCAAAATGGCTCCTAGAAAGGTCCTTTACTATCTCCCCATGAACATTCATTAACTCAATTGCCATGCTGGCTGTTATGAGATATGTCTGTTCAGGAGTCTTAAATCGCTGATTTCTATAACTGTCCTCAATTGTCTGCAGTCTCTCTTAACTGTGTTTTTACCTCAGAATATTGAGATCCACAGCTGAGCAGTCAGAGGGAGATGGGTGCAAGCAGGCAGGTTTTACCTCAGAACTCTGAGCTACACAGTTGGCCAATTAAAGAGGGGGTCCAGGAAGCACCTGCCTGCCAGGCACATGGAAAACAATTGGGGGAACACATTTTGCCCCTTTTTTACCCCCTTGAGGGTAATGTTTCTCAGAAATCTATTTGTGGGGGGTTGATGTCATGGTAGGAATGCACTCCCCTTATTTTGGATTTCTTGGTGTGGGGGTTTGGCCTGGGCATTGAATTGGGGGGGGAGGGCATACCCCCCCTTTTAAACAAAAGTGCCTCTCATTTATGTTACATTTAAGAAGAAGAAGAAGAGATTGGATTTATACCCCGCCCTTCACTACCCAAAGGTGTCTCAGAGCGGCTTACAAACTCCTCTCCCTTCCCCTCCCCACAACAGACGCCCTGTGAGGCAGGTGGGGCTGAGAGAGCTCTGACAGAAACTGCTCTTTTTCAAAAACAGCTCTTATCAGAACTAGGGCTTGGCCAAGGTCATCCAGCCAGGTGCAAGTGGAGGAGTGGGGAATCAAACCCGGTTCTCCCAGATTAGAGTCCGCCTACTTAACCACTACACCAAACTGGCGTATAACTATGTATTCAAAACACCATCTGAGCAATCAGATATTAAGCAAGTTCATATGAACCAGTTTTCTAGAACCCACATTGTAAGAAGTTAAATAACCTAATAAAGCATTTTTCTACAAATTTGGGGTATATTTCCATAGTGGGTGGGAGTGTGGCTAAAGCCATTGGTAAGGCTGGGCCAGCAGCACCTCTAAGGTGAGCTTGCTGGGGCGGCTTCCCTGTTGGATTAAAGTACCGTGGCCCTGCTCCTACATCTGACAGACACCCGCCCATCTGGTGTTGGGGGGGGATTGTGTTTAAAGGCATCGAGGAGGCTGGGCCAGCAGCAGAGCTAAGGCAATCCTGCTGCACAAACCTCCCTGATGGCTCTAAGCATCCCACCTCCTCTCCTACACCTGACAGGCAGCTGCCTGTCCAGTGTAGGAGGGGGAGGGGTATTACAAGCTACTGTGGAGGCTGGGCTGGCAGGATCACTAAGGCGTTACTCTGGGGCGAGCTCCCTGGTGGCTTTAAGCACCCTGAAACCACTGCTGCACCTGAGAGACAACTGCCTGTTAGGTGTAGGATTTGGGGGTTTGTTTGAAGCCATGGGGAGGGTGGGTCAGCAGCATTACTGCACTTCATAGGCATTTGGCCATTCCTGATTTCCTCCACTGTCATTAGCTCTCTGCAGTCTCCTGTAACTGTTTTTTTTTTTAACCTCAGAACATTGAGCTCTGCAGCTGACCAGTCAGAGGGTGGGGGGGGGTACAAGGAGGCAGCAGCCTGGCAGCCACATAGGAAGCAATGGGGGGGAAGCACATTTTACCCCTTTTGACCCCCTTAGGGTCAAAATCCCTTCTTAGCGAGCATCTATGTCATGGTAGGAGCGCTCTCCTCGAATGTCACTTTTCTAGCCAGGGGTTTGGGCTGGGCATTGATTTTATGGTGAGGGGACTTATAGATGAAGCACAGTCAAGATGTCACTAAACACTTACCAGCAAACTGTAGAAAAATTCATGAACAAACAGTCCCATTGCACAAATGAGAAGGTACAGTAGATGATAAAGGAATTCAACATCCATGATCATGGCTTTGTATCCTCTAGTGAAAGTTCCACAGTTACCAACAAAACTCATCAGAAATATTATTTTGTTACAAACCTGTGAAGAGGATTAGGCATAATTAAAATATTCTCACCTAAATTACAGCAAAGGTGTTTCAGAAAACACACTGGGTTGGATGGAACAAGCTATTGTCACAACATAATGGCACTTCTGTTGGCAAAGGGGGAAGGTGAACCTGCCACTCCTTCCCCTCACTGCAAACCCCCCACTGTGCCCCCTTCTCTGTTCTTGAGAACTCCCCTCCCCTGACTGCCAGAAGGGGGACCTGTGAGCTGCAAGGAGGGATGATACAGTTCCATTTCATGGATTTTGCTGTACTCATGGTACTCTGGGTCCATCCCAAATGGTACAACGCAACAGCTTCCAAACCTTACTGGAGAATGTCCTTTCTCCACAGCCAATAACTTGGGACACCATAACAATTTTAAAAAGAAATACATAGAGAATCTTTAATGCAACAAGGCAGCAAAAAGTCAGAGAATCTGAATACTTACATTGAAAGCTCCCAGGAGAAATAATGTTGGCTGTAAACCTACTGAGAATATTAGTCGTAGTATTGTGGAAGCAATTAAAGCTCTAATGCCGTGGGGTTTAGGTAAGGCAATAACAATGGCCAGTGATATCAGCATGGCTGTCCAGAGTAAGCCTGACAAGTGGGGCTCTAGAGTACCTAAGAAGGGGGAAAGCCCAAATACATTAATTTATACTATGAAATACATGGTTTCACTCATTTTATTCATTAATTTAAAAAACTTTTTATGCCGCCTTTCCATCCGCAACATAACAATAACAGTATAACAATAACAATACGATCCACAACATAACAATAACAGGGCCATTCCACGAAGCTGACAACAACATAATATAAAATACCATCAGTTTAAAATACATCAGTAAGATATCTTAAGAACATAAGACATAAGAGACGCCAATGTTGGATCAGGCCAAAGGCCCATCCAGTCCAATACTCTGTGTCACACAGTGGCCAGAAATACCAGTGCCATCAGGAGGTCCACCACTAGGGCCAGGACATTAGAAGCCCTCCCACTGTTGACCCCCCCCCAAGCACCAAGAAGACAGAGCATCACTTGCCCCAGAGCCCCTAGCTATACCTTGTGGCTAATAGCCACTGATGGACCTCTGCTCCATATGCTTATCTAATTCCCTTTTGAAGCCGTCCATGCTTGTAGCCGCCACCACTTCCTGTGGCAGTGAATTCCATGTGTTAATCACTCTTTGGGTGAAGAAGTACTTCCTTTTATCCGTTCTAACCCGACCGCTCTGCAGTTTCATGGAGTGCCCACGAGTTCTTGTATTGTGATTTTGCTGTATATAAACTACAAATCAGCAGCAGAGGGGGAAGGGCTGTGGCTCAGTTGGTAGAGCATTTGCTTGGCATGCAGAAGGTCCCATGTTCAATCCCTGTCATCTCCAGCTGAGAGCCTGGAGAGCCACTGCCAGTCTGGGTAGACAACACTGACCTTGATAGCAGGTAAAAGGCAGGTTCACGTGAAAGCAAGATTCCATGGAAGATGTCAGCTCATTGATCAACAAGACCTCAGTTCACTCCTAACTTAAGATTTCCTTTTACCAGCTTTTTAAATATAGGCTTGGATCCTATGGATGAATTCCATGCATGCTCGATAGCCCCTGTCATCATGAAGTGTGCTTCCTTTTCTGCTAGCACTTCTGTTTGTACAAGGGTTCACAGAAAACCACTGATCTTGCCCAAACAGATGTTTTAGTGGAAAAGATAGGGTGCTCCACAGTACAGGTTGTCTAGTGTGCATGGAACACATTAATAGGATCGAAACCATAGCCTGGCTCACTTGTATTCTTACCTATTTGGTGCAATCATCTTGGGTCAGTCATAAGTTCTTTCAGAGCTGTCCTCTCAAGGGCAGTTCTCGGGAGAGCTCTTTCAGCCCCACCTACCTCACAGGGTGTCTGTTGTGGGGAGGGGAAAGGGATTGTAAGCCGCTCTGAGACTCCTTCGGGTACAATCTATTCTTCTTCTCTTCTTACTCACTTACCTGTCTAGACAAATGGCTTATAGAAGAAGAAGAAGAGAAGAAGAAGAGATTGGATTTATACCCCGCCCTTCACTTGGAGTCTCAGAGCGGCTTACAAACTCCTTTCCCTTCCCCTCCGCACAACAGACACCCTGTGAGGTGGGTGGGGCTGAGAGAACTCTGACACAAACTGCTCTTTTTCAAGGACAGCTGTGCCAGAGCTTGTGACTGACCCAAGGTCACATCAGCAGGTGCAAGCGGAGGAGTGGAGAATCAAACCCGGTTCTTCCAGATTAGAGTCCGCACACTTAACCACTACACCAAACTGGCTCTCTCCACTACACCAAACTGGCTCTCTTATGTACTTATGTACACTTTAATTAATACAATGTTATTGGCACAGACAGCTAATATGTGTTTGAATAAATGTACCACTTTGGTACTTCTATTGTTCCTTCCTGTGTTTTGGGAGATAGGTTAGGTATCATTAGCAAGCATCTGGTAGAAATACATCTTCTTTAAAATATCATAAAAACCTAACTAGGAATGGTTTCTCATTTGCGCCAAAATAACAAGTGCTTTGAGACTGGACACAGTCCCCCACCCCAAGAGCTGGTTTCAAAGAAGATTTTTATTGTGGTGTGTGTATGCACTCATTCCACTTTCAACATCTGGAAAGCCTCTTCACAGGCTATTATAACATTTCAAATAAGATCAATCTTGAAAAACTTTTATATATGGATATGAATAATAACTGCAGTAATAGCTCTCGTAGCGCAGGATGCTCTACAAGCACATGGGACTATTTCTCCTTACACACCCAGATATATTAAGTCTCAGATATGTGGAGCAGCCATGTTTGCCTATGGCCTGTAATTCAAATTCTTTAAAATATCATAAAAACTATCTGCGATTTTATGGGGGAGGGGTTGCTTATTAACTTTCCGAATTGCAATAAAGATGAATGTTGGAAACTTGCAATTAATAATATAGTTGCAAAACAGATCAGCTACGAAATCTGAAATGTAAGATCTTGAAGTAAGGGCTATTGTATTCTATAGAAAATGCCATAAAAACTATAACAAAAGGGCTATTAGGGAGAAATGTTTTCTGTTATATATACCCTGCAATGTATATCAACCTCTGATATATATAATTTGTTATATAATCTCTGTTTTCTTTTTGTATCCCTTTTATATCTTATCTTGTTTCTATATCTATCTAGCTCTGTCTGTCTAGTTAGAAACTTGTATTAAAATGAGAAAGTTGGAATTAACAGTATTCTAACAAGAGCTGGATCCAGCAATCTGTTAAGCGAAGGCATTAATGGTAACAAATCTTCTTTGCCTCTTCTTCCTCCACCCCCCACCACAGTCTCTTTGAACCCAGGGAAGTTGATATATCTGTCAATATTTTTAAAAAACAACTTATTTAACCACTTGGGGACCCAATTCAGACTGGGGCCAAGGCACGTGAGCATATGGCACATGGGGGTGGAGAAAGACATCTCTCCTTGTCACCCTGATCCAAATCAGAAGTGAGACAGGCTGCAATTTAAAGGAAAAATAAAATGAAGTGGGGAATCAGTTCATGTATCTCCCATCATCATATCCACTTTGGTTCTTACTTGAACCTTGTGATGCTCTGAAGACACTCCAGAGGCTGGTCTGTGAAGTTTCTGGCAGGTCATAAGCAAGGCTCCCTCTAAGCTGTGGAGTCCTGTGAGCAAAAATTCTACTTGGTGAGCTCCTGGCATTAAAGTTGTGAGCGAGCGATTTGGCCGCTGCATGAATTAGCTTGCTCTGAACCCCCCTTCCTGAGCTAAGACAAAAATCTGTGAGCCGGAGGCTAAAAAACTGTGAGCTAGCTCACACTAACTCAGCTTAGAGGGAACACTGGTCATAAGCCATGCTTTGTATGTCACTATGGTGGGTCAAAAGCAGTTATATATCTCACACTTACTTGTGTACATTTTTAGCTTCACCCAACCATGAAAGTGCCCTGACTTGGATAGCCCAGATTAACTCAGTCTCATCAGATCTCGGGAGCTAAGCAGGGTTGGCCCTGGTTAGGACTTATCGATGGGAGACCACCGAAGAAGTCCAGGGTTTCGATGCAGAGGTAGGAAAAGGCAAACCACCTCTTGCCTTGAAAACCCCTGTGGGCTCGTCATAAGTCAGCTGCCGCTTGACAGCACTTTCCATCAACTATGAAAGTCAGCTAGAAATAAATTAACCTGGACTTGGAGCCAGCTGTAAACATAACAGGATAGAAATCAACTGGTGGGGAGCTCTGGAGTCAGAGGCAAGTTCATCAGTTTTGCTGCCTGCTGTAGGAGTGTCTTTGCTTCCTCTATCCCGTGTTTACATGTTTGTAATGAAAACAGATATTACGAAGACAGAAGTCTTTACTGCTCTCCCAACCAATGGAAATAGAGCTCTACAAGGCTCAGGAAGTTGGGAGAACCAAACACTATGATCTATAAAACTCACCAAAGATAAACAGATGTTTAATTTAGCCCCCACCCCATGCTTTGATATACAGGTCACAACTTTAAAACAGGAGTACCTCCTTTGATTCCTTTAAATGGATAAAAAAATGCTACCAGTAGATTCATGAGGACTGCAAGGTTAAATGAAATGCTGCTCCAGAAGGACATGTTGCGTGAGCACCAGTACAAAATAGGTTGAGCTGCAAAGAGAGAGAGAGAAACAGAGTATGTTTACAAGACATGCAATGACATCCTATAACTTTAATAAGGAAATAAATGCCCAAAAGCCAGTGTATTGCCAACTTTTCCTAGAAACACACTATCAGCTGCAGTAAAAACTTTATTATCTGTTCCATAGTAGGTTTCTTTTGCTATATAATTGCTCTTTAAGAGTCTATAAGTTCAAGGCATTTATGACTCTCCTGTAGACCAAAGGCCACCAATAAACAGAAACTAGCTTTCTACGTTTACGAGCACCACAAAAGCAAAAGTTAGTTACAAGGCTAGAATAGGCTGGTTGGATCCCATGGTACTTAGCATATTTTGACCTTGTGTGACTAGCTTGCCAGATTTATCAGTGCAAATACCAAGTGCCCTTGCGATGGACACAGGGGTGGCTGGCTAGCCATGCTGCCGCCATGCTGTGAGAGAGCGCTGCCTATCTGTGCTGCTTCCCCCCCCCCCCCATTTTCATGTCTACTCTAATGCTGGGAAAAGGCACAGAGAAAAATGGTTCCAAAAACGCTACAGGAAGAGGGAGTAGGCTTTGCTAGGAGTGCTAGAGGTCTTTTTTTTTAAAAAAACATGCACAATATTTTAAAAGCCTAGATGAGGACAACAAGTTGGGGTAGATCAGGGTTGACAAATCTGGGTTATGAAATCTCTGGACATTTTGGTTTGGAACCTGTAGAGGGTTGAGTTTGGGGAGAGGAGGGACCTCACTAGGGTATATAATGCCACAGGGTCCACCCACCAAAACACCCATTTTCTCCAGGGGGACTGATCTCTAAAGCCTGGAGTTCAGTTGTAATCCCAAGAGATCTCCAGGGGCCACCTGGAGGTTGGCAACCCTACCAGAGATGCAGACATTGGCCAATAGGTGCCTGAAACATTTGCACAGCTACTGTCTACATATGTTTATCTTTGAATTCCAGTGGCAGTCTAGCAACAACCTGTGGCTCGGATGCTGGGAAAACGCATTCAGAACTTTAGCAATGACAAGGTTTTGCCTGTATAACAAAGCAATTGTCTGGAAAAGCTCCAAACTGCTCTGCCTCCAAATGGTTTTAAATTTCATTTCATCCTGTTCTCAGTTGATCTCTTTGGTATCGTTTTTTTTTTAACTCCTCTTCTGAACGGATCACTGAGGGAACACCAGAGGAAACCGTCTTTCCCGCTGGCAGAAGACTGTAGCTGAAGGGGACAGGCCTCTCTGGGGAGCGAGATCCTGAGTTTGGGTACCCCAACTGATCAGGCCCTCTCTGCAGGGCTGCCACCCACCTAATCTCAGAAGGCAGGGGGACCAAAAGTAGGGCCTTGGAAGATGATAGTAGTGGCTGAGTAGGTTTGTAAGAGAGTAATTGGACTTTGCTGGTCCCAAGCCATATAGGGCTTTAAAGGTCAACACCAACACTTTGAATTGTGTCCAGAAACAGACTGGGACCCTGTGTAAATGAGGCAAGATTGTAGTGATATGCCCTCTGTATTCCACTCCAGTCAACATCCTGGCTGCAGCATTCTGCGCCAACTGAAATCTTTCTAACATGCAAAATGCTGCCGCCCAGTCCCAGCCCAGAAAGGTGATCCAGAAGGATACCACGACTGATGGTATCAAAAGCTGTTGAAGGGTCCAGGAGAATCAACAGAGGTCCCGGTCACACGAGCCGGATGATCCACTGCTGAAGGGAGGCAAATCAGAGCTGGAGCAAAAAGAACTGCGGGAGCGCAATCCGATGTGCTCCTGCGGCTCTGTGCTCTGGCAGCTGATCACACGGTGCGCAGCAAACCAGCAGTAGCGCGGTTGTGCACATGCATGGGATGGGGAACGGCGCCTGCTGTAACGGCCTACCGGCGCTTCCCCGACCAGATGCCTTCCGTTGGCCCACATCATCCGGTAGGTACTGCTGTTTTGCTAGTACCTTTTTGATGTGCGTTTGTGGGCCTAAGGGATGGATCGGGGACGGGTGCATGCCACTTCCCAGATGTTGCGGTGTGATTGTGCCCGCTTGATGTGCCCCCGACCCGTCCCTCTGGTGGATCAAATCCTCCCGTGTGACCGGGACCAGAGTGACACTTCCCCTGTCCATCTCCCAGCGCAGATCATCCACCAGGGCGACCAAGGCTGTTTCAGTCTCATAACCAGGCCTGAAACCAATTAGAAAGGATTCAAAAATGAAAAATGACCTTGTATGCAAGCTTTTGTAACCACAAGTATTGTGTGAAGTACAGGAATCCAGGGGACATTTTCGCCATCTCAGATTAACACTTAACTTTTCTCATGCTACAAATATGTCCATCTGCATAATATTCTGGTTGCTTCCCTACGTCTGTTTTCAAAAGATAAATTAGGAAATGCAATGCTGGAAACAGACAACAGACACAGTCAACGTTTAACCTAAGCTTTTCTGGAGACATTTGAAAGCACATGTCTGTGTTCATAATCCTGGATTCAAATAATAAAATAAAACCCTATGGGATGTTAAAGTTACTTGCATTCCACCCTGAGAAGAACTGTCTGTATTTTCTGGAAAACCAGCTTACCTCTTAGCTTCTTTTGCCAGTTCATTTCATTGAATAGGTCTTCCGATCTCAGGAAGAAGTCATTTATTTTACTGCCTTGCTCATCCCTTTCTGTGGTGTAGTAGATCCGTAGTTTTGATTCCTTGGTGAGGAATTCACATATACTGGGCACAGGGAAGACTATTTGCTCCATAGTACGATCCGATCGAACAATCTAGAGAAAAAGGATGTAACTCGCATGGTTGCAGTTTGTTTGTTTGTTTAAAAAAACCATGTAACTTCTTCATACACTGAAATGTCACTTTGATTACTGGTAGCAACAGAAACTTTTCATGATTTTCGTTACTGTAACGTAAATTACTTTCTTTCTGAGGGATGTTTAGAAACTGGATTTCCAATATCACAAAATTTGGGTTATTTTATTATATCTTAAACTTCAAAAAGAACCGGTTTGACTTCAACTGTATCAGATAACCACATTTCACCATAGCTTCTACCTCGATCTGAGCAGTGTGCTTGGCATAGAATTCCAAAGCTTCATCTCCTTCCACTTGACCTCCAGGCTTCAACATGTTCTGCAATTCTTTGTTATGACGTGCCAGCTGAAACAAATGGACAGTTTAGAGGGGAGAAACCATCACGTGGCTCCTTTTTAAAAAAACAACCCCAAAACCATAATCTACTGACAGAGCTTTAAAAGTAGCAGCCTTGATTTATTTCAGACCAGACTACTTGGTCTGGATAAAGGTGCGATGGCGAACGAGAGTCTATATCTTAAAAATAGGGTTTTTTAAAACCCATTTTTCCCCTCACATGGGACTTATTACAGATCTATTCAAGCTGCATATACCTTGATGCAAACCTCTCTGATTGCCCAGTATGAAGAGATCAGACCATAACTTTCTCCCTGTACCACAACATTGCTGAAACATGAATCCTACCTGTGAATTACATTAGGGTATAAGGATTCACTAAAAACCACTGTTGTCTAGTAACATCTTTCCACACCTCTCTTCCTATTTGAACACTGACCTTCAAGAAGTACACAGGACTAACAAAAGAGGAACCATGACGTGCAATGAATTTCTTGTGAATACAACGATAGTACCGAAAGGTTGTATTAAACTGATTGTCCCCATTAGAACTAAGAATATGAAGCTTCTTCGTGAACTTTGGAAAGTCCACAGTGCATAACACACAAACAAAACTTTCAGAACAGCAAACCACACTAGCCACCAAACAAAAGAACAATGAAAAAAACCTTTATATTTTAATGACCAAGAATAAGGAGAGACCATGAATTCCAGGCTGTGGCAAGGACAAATCCCTGATTTTGTATTATTTGGAAGGCACTGGAGCTTTGTGACATGAACTGTATTAGTTTTATTATTATTATTATTTATTAGCATAACTGAAAGCCTCCAGAGTATTTATCAGCAAGAAACAGTGCATACATACCAGCACAAAGTGAAAATATTTGCACAGTTAAGTGCTTGTTTTGAAGATACACTCTACAAACCTGTCCCAATGTGCCCCCCAAGGACACCATGATGCCCACCAGTGCATTCCCTGGTATTCACTTGCTTCTTAAGTCTCGGAGATAAATGAGTTTTGAATGGGGCTGTGGATAGCTTCACCATTACCCCAGTCAGCTGGGCCAGCAGGATCAGTGTGCAGAATAAATATGCTGCAGGTGCAAAATGGATCAGATTTGCTGAAGCTGCACTTATGCCCCAACAAAATCATGCCTGAACTGAAACTCCTTGGGCTGAGCAGCTCTACTACTCTTCAATAACCAGCCTATGCATACCAAACTAACTGATCACCTGTACCTCAGCTCTTCTATAAATGCAATCATACCTGATGGGCTAATATGTAAATATTATGCCCCACATTTCTGGGGGATGCAGCAAGATCTTCCCCATTCTCTCCATCCTCAAATTCAACCTCTCCTTGCAGATAAGCCTTCTTTATCACTTCCACCTGGGGGGGAAGATATACGCAGATCAAAACTGGAAAATACCAGGACTGAGACATGTAATAACAAAGGCAAAAGTATATAGTCACCAGAAGACTGCTTGGTATTTTCATACAAACACAGACTTTCTGGGAATTGAAACTCATCTAGAGGAATTTCACATTGATTCCCCCTTCCCATTGAAACAGTGATCACCGATTCAAGCCTGATTTTTTAAAATAGAAGCTGGTATTTGCTGCCAAAGTTGGCCTACATTAGGAATCACCTGACTCAGTAGAATAAAAGCCAAAACAAAACTTTATCCTCAGCTCACCCTATTGTGGCTGGATAATATATTGCATCATACTCTTGTCTCGGACGGCTGCCATAAACAGGCACAATGTGTTGAGTTTATAAACTTTTAGCCTGCACTTTGGAATTTCAGGCTTCTGTTTTGTCATCCATTAACACTGACTGCAAAAGAGCTCTTGGAGACTATTAAATTTATTTCTTTGATTTTTATCCTACACTTCTTCTAAGGAGATCAGGGTGGTGAGCCTCCCTCCCACCACATTTTATCCTCACAACAATGCCAAAAAAAACCCAGTCACAATGAACTCATGAAGCTGCCTTATGGCAAATGAGACAATTGGTTTAACAATGTCAGAACTGACTGCTCTTTGGCAGCAGTTCTCCAGGGGGTTCAGGGAGTGGTCTTCTATATATCTTACTACCTGATCCTTTTAACTGGAGGTGCTGGGATTGAACCTGGGATCTCATACATACAAAGGAGATGGCCTACCAGATGAACCATGACCATGACCACATCGCAAAGAGTAGGTTGAGATGGTAACTCACTTGAAGTTACCCAGTGAACTCCCATGGCAGAGTACAGATTTTATCTCAGGTGTTCCTAGGCCTAATCTGATACTCTATCTGCTATACCACACTTGGCTTCTATTTTAAATGTATTTGAATATAGCTTAAGACTTGGTCAATTGGGACATAGCATTAAATGACCTGAAAATAATCCACCTTTGCCTCCTGTTAATATATTACCAGCACAATCCTCAGCAGGTCTACTCAATGGGGCTTATACCCAGGAAAGTGTTCTTAGCATTGTCCTGTATGAAGCCAAAGAAGGGACTAGGGAGAACTTCCATGGAGCAACAGAAACTCCCCTTCTCTGCTCTCTGATCTTCACAGAAGCAGGCCAAAGAGGATGGCTAGACTGGCCAACCACAGTACCCCAGGCCTTTTGGATCCATCGAGATCTTACCCCTCCCTCAGACTTCTAAGGAGGGAATGGGCTATTAACATGAGTTTGTCAAAAGAGGAATGAACAGCCCACTGCTCAGCCTATGGGCTCCCATCTTTCTCAATCTCTCCTAAGTGGTTATACTTATTATACAAAGTAGCTCTGCTTTCAAGATGGTCCCTTATCTTTTCATTATTAACCACATTTCCCCCCTTCCCCGCTGTGCATGTGTGTGTACAAAATATGTTCTTACACTTGCTAGTGACATTCTTTAAAGAATACCACAGGGCAGTTTGTTACTTTTGCTACTACATGCTAACAGAACCAGTAATTTCTTCCGAAACGCTAACTGCAACAGAAAGCAACCCATCTTCTGCTTGGAGGCAGAAAAAAGCTCAGTGCCATTATTTAGAATTTATAACTGACTAAATTATCAAGTGCTTCCAATTTACAGTTGGTGTAGAACAGCTCATTTAATGAAAAGAGCTAGGTTTACAAGATCTCCAACAATATGATCTTAGTCACACAATTAGCTGCATAACAGTTTTATGTTGCAAAGTTCTTACTCTATTGACTTTGGAAATATGCATAGAAACTTACCAGTTCTTTGGGTCTCATGTTATAGAGGATTCTTTCTGCATTCTCACTATCATGTCTGCTTTCCATTATTGCCAAAAGTAATTTAGATGCATTGTTCTGATGGAAGCAAAGGAAAGACAGTTCATGAACAGTTCCATGTATTACAAAGCAGGAAGAAGAAACATTTCTATAAGAGCGAGATTTACTACTGTGGAGTAACTGTTGATCACATGTATTATCCTATTCTTAGTGAATTGTTTTTAGATGTAATCTGCCTTGAGTCTCCATGAGAAAGGCAGACTATAAATGAAACAAACAAAATAATCTGGGTGGTCTCTAGTTCAAATGCTGCCTCGTCTACAAACTCACTACATGGCCCTCAACTTCCCTTGCAGCCTCATAACAAAATGGGGATGACAGCACTAGCCTCCATTACAGGCCTGTTATAAGGATTTCAACAACCTATCATAAGCAAAGTGCTTTGAATGCTGAAAGTGACACATATGAAAAATACTATTTTGAATTTCATGATTGATAGCATAGACTTCTAGACTCATTTCCTTAATAGTTCCCATTTCTATCATTTTTTAACCTATCTGTCCTCTAAGGAGCTCAGGATGGCATACTTGGCTCTCCTGTATTTTACCCTTACAATAGGAAAACAGGAAGAGCCCTGCTGTATCATACTGCTTCACACAGCAGCCAACCAGTTGCCCTAAAGAGTCAAGAAACTGGCCACAGAGGCCAAAGCTTTTCCTCTGATGTTGCCTCCTAGATCTGGTACTCAAAGGTATACTGCCTTTATATACGAAGGTTCCCTTTACTCACTACGGTTAGTCGCATAAATCTGTTTAACCCCATTTGAAAGCCATCTATACTCACGGTCATCTGTACATTTATTGGCAGTGAATTCCACAGTTTAATTACTCCATGTTAATAAGTATTTTGTTTAGCCTGTCTGGAACTTACTACCTGTAAATTTCACTGTGTGCCCAAGATCTCTATCCACTCCACCCATCCCAAGCATAATTTTATAAACCTCTGTCATATCCTCTTTGTTTTCTAGACTGAAAAGTCGCAGACCCTTCCGCCTATACTCAGAGGAAAAGGCCCCAACTAGGGGTGTGCATTCAGACCTTCCTGAGCTGAAAATATACCAGAAAAATACCTTATCAGTTTTTTTTCAGGTATATTTTGGCATCTCAAAAGTATCCAAGATTTTTTGGAAAAAGAAAAAAAAATCCCTAAAATAGCTGAGATATTTTTGGGAACCAGAAAGATCAGGAAAACAGTTGAGATGTGGGGAGACTGCTCCCTGCCTCTCAGCTGTTCCCTCCCTGCGTCTTCTGCCACCCATTTAAATCAGGATGGCATAAAAACTTGGGAAACAGCTGAGAGGCTGCTCCCCACTGATCAGCTGTTTCCCCTTCTTCAAACTGGTTTAAAGGGACTGCAGAAAAGATTGGAGAAACAGCTGAGTCTGGGAGACTGCTCCCAGCCTCTCGGCTGTCTTCCCCTTCTTCTGCAGTCCCTTTAAACCAGGCTGCTTTAAAGGGACCACAGAAGAGATGGGGAAATAGCTGACAGGCTGCTCCCCGTGTCTCAACAGTTCTCTTCTTCTTCTGCAGTCCATTTAAACCAGACTGGTTTACAGGGACTGTAGAAAAGATCTGGGAAACAGCTGAGACGCTGGGAGATTGTTTCCTGCCCATCAGCTGTTCCCCCCTTCTTCTGCAGTCCATTTAAACCAGACTGGTTTAAAGGGATTGCAGAAAAGATTGGGAAACAGCTGAGAGGCAGGAGCCACTGCTCAGCTGTGTTTTGTGGCTCTGCAGCTCCTGGGTTTGTCCCCCCCCCCCATTTTTTCCATCTTGTGTCTTATTGTACCTGAAAAAAAATGGGATTTCTGAAGAATCCCAGATCCCAATACTTTGGGATCTGGGATTTTTCAGAAATCCCAATTTTTTTTTTTGGGGGGGGGTCCAATAGACCCGAACTGAAAAAAAAGAGAGAGAAAAATTACACACCCCTGCCCTCAACCTGTTAATCATCTTGGTTGCCTACTTTTGTATTTTTTCTAGCTCTGTAAATAGGCTGAAAATGTATGACTGGTGACTGGTTCAAGGTCACTTTGGCATGTTTTTATAGCTGAAAGAGGATCTGGACCAAGGTATCCCCAGTGTCAGTCTGACATTCTATCCAGTGCACTGTACAGGTTCATCCAAATTTCTCATTTCTTAAACAGCTGTGTGTGCTGGACCAATACATTTTACTCTTTAGCCCTGATGCTTCCTCTCCTGGTGCACAACTGATGACTTGTACTGTTCTAACAACCTGACATTCTGGATCTCTGTTGCGCAGACATGATACCAAGACCTGTATTATGCCACTGTCCTGTTTTACTGTTATCTTTATACAATAACAGAACCATATGACATTATCGCAGTCAAAATCATGTTATTGATTTTTGTCTAGGTTAAGTTTCAGTTTTTTGCTCACAAATGAAGAACAGGGAAAAGTACATGACATCCCTTTAATGTTTCATACAATTAAAAAAAAATTAAAACCTCCCCTCCCAAGCACTAGTGATATGACATCCAGTGGACCCGCTGCTTCTATCCATATCTTTCAAGCCCAGCTGACTCTCTCCCATTGCCACTGAGGCTGTGCTGTCTTGGCTGGTTGCCACAGAGGCTACACACTGGAAGCTGGAAACACAGTCCAGAATCAAGATAAGCAACAAACCCAGAGGTTGGATAGCCGGGAAGTCAATTCAAGGTTGCAAGTTTCAAGGACAAGGAGCAGCTGCTACACACACAGAAGCAGGTCTGAGTATGCAGAGTTGCTGCTGCGCTGAAACAGGTGCACAGAGTGTTTTTGAACAGGTCCTCCCTTCCCTTGGAGTTGAGTCTGCAAAGGCTTACAGCTCCTCCCGTTGCCTTTGCAGGAGCTGCAGTCTGGCACTCCTTCTTTGCTCCTGCATAGTCAGCCTCTGGCATGCCCTACGTCTGGGGCACTCAGGAGAACTAGGTGGGGAGTCTGGCCTCCGGGTGTCTTCAACTGGGGGTGTTGGGCCAGGCACATGATCAATCCCTCCTTTTGGTTGCACCTTCTGTGCAGCTGCTGGGGACTCTTCCTCCTCAGGTACTATTGAGGGTTCTTCTTCTGGGCTGACTCCAGAGAAGGCTGTGTTGCTCCCTGCCTCTTCCTTATCTGAGGAGTAGTCAGCCTCAGCAGTGCCAGTACCCACAACAGAGTCTCTGGACAAAAGTCTTAGTACCGCCCCTATGGCTGTGCCCATTTTTGGCGCCAAATAGCCACTTACCTTCAGTTCTAATACAAGATCCATCCTCTTCTTTCCCAGGGGATTTATGTCATTGAGAATTAATGCCGTAATTATGTCAATACCATTGGACTCATGAGTAGCAATGCAGTTCTGTATATACATATTAAAAAAACATACCAAACTTCAGGCACTTTAAGCAGAGAAACTAGAAACATTCAGATTTGCTATCTGGGTGTGTCCCTTGGTTTAGTATCAGACATGAAACCATTGCCAAATGACCTCAGATTATAAAGTGGGCTAGGAAGCACCACAGGGTCCTTTGAAACAGTACTTAGTGCGTCCATGAACAATGTTCAAACCTATTTCATTCTCAAGGATAACATCTTGTATTGTTTCATGGAAGGTTTATTGAATGTTATTTTTTCCTTTGTTCTCTGCAAGTTAATTTCTCTTTAAACAGCTAAATGTCTTTTAGATTTGTGTGTGTGTGTTTGCACACACACACACACTTGTTCATAGTTAGAAAACAATCCAAAACACTCACAGTTGCCACCTGTTTTCTTTGTCAAGGTCAATATATTAATTTGCATTTTATTGTTATAAATGAATCAGCACAGTTTTTAAATGCCTGCCATTCTATTTCTTGTTTTTGTTTTTAAATGTAAAATTCAGGTACATTGAATGCTTCGGTTTTGTTTGATTTCATTTGCAATTACTTGTACACATACAGAAAAGGCAATAATTTCTTCATTCAAATGGACATGCCAGATAATTGCTGGCCAATCCATTACAATTTCATAACCATTTGTTTTATATTTTTACAAAAATAGAAGAAGCAATGGAGGAGATACAGAGCAAAAAAGCCTGCTTATCCCAGCTCTTTTCTATTTATTATTTATTAATTTATTATTTGCATTTATAACCCGCCCATCCTGCAAGTGGGCTCAGGGTGGGTAACATCATAAAACATACAATAAATACAATTAAAATTAAACAATTTAAACAATTTAAAATTAATAAACATTAAAACACAGTCACACTTCTAGCAAATCAGCTGGCTGTGTGGGTTCCCTGGCATATTATTTGGGTTGATAAGTGGATGGGTGACAACCACCTCAGGGAGGCCATATAGAGACGTCCGCCGCCTCAACCGAAGGGCTGGCAGAACAGCTCCATCTTACAGGCTCTGCGGAATTGAAGAACATCCTGCAGGGCCCTAATCTCGACTGGGAGCATGTTCCACCAGGAAGGGGCCAGGGCAGAAAAGGCCCTGGCCCTGGTTGAGGCAAGATGGATGTCCTTCGGGCCGGGGACAACCAGGAGATGTTGATCCATACAGCGTAGCAGTCTTCTGGGCATATATGGGAAGAGGCGGTCCCTCAGATATGTGGGTCCCAGGCCGTATAAGGCTTTAAAGGTGATTACCAGCACCTTGAAGTGAATCCGGAAGTCAACTGGCAACCAATGCAGTTGGTGGAGCACCTGCCGGATATGAGCCCGCATAGGCATCGATGTAAGCAGGCGTGCCGCCGCAGTTTGCACCAGCTGCAGTTTCTGGGAACTGCAGCTTTATTAAAAACTGAAACTAGCCTTGATCCTAGGAGGAGCATTAATAACACCCCATATGCAAATTTAAGAGGAGAAACTGAAAAGTCATATTCTTCTGTAAAGCATCAAAGTGTCCAGAGAGAGAGAGGGGTTTTGTGTGCGTCAAACTATGTTGGCCCTGGAAGTCCCTGGAGTAGAAAATGGTACCCTCTGCCCCCAAGTGGCCAGGTGAAGGGGGGGGAATCTCCTGAGAGAAAGTGTGTGGGGGAGAGGACTCCCTTCTATCTTTCTCCTGGTTGCAGGGAGCAGGTTCTCATGGGGAGAACCTTCTCCACACCGGCCCAGCTGTTTTGAGCTCACTGGTGCAGCCTGTTTAGAGGGACTATGCCAGGGAGCCAGAAGTAGCTACTGGCTCCCTGGCGTAGCCTTTTAAATGGGCTGCACCAGCAAGCCCAAGACAAGTGGCCAGTGCAGAGAAGTACCATTTCAACTCACAATAAGCACTTTCACTCACTGGAGAAGGAAATGTTTGTTGATTCCTAACCCTTGCTTTGATGCCTATAGTGTTCCTTAGAGCCTGTTGACACAAAGGGGCATAATTTCAGGGGGAACATTGCAGGGTGGGGGAATTTACACAGTGCAACTGTGTTGTGTCACATAGGATCTAAGTCAATATGGTGCAATTTTCCTTACTGCCTGTACATAGAGTTGCCAAACTCAAGTTTGCGCCTGAAGGTACTGTCCAGATGACAAAGGTCAGTTCTCCTGAAGAAAATGGCTACTTGTGTAGTGTATGGCAATATACTACCCTGCTGAGGTCCCTCCCCTTCCCAAATCCCGACCTCCCCAGGCTCCACCCCCAAATCCCCAGGAATTTCCCAATCCAGAGTTGGCACCCATAGCTGCACCCATAGCTGCCCAAGGCCTGGTCTCACATAATTTTGATAATCGTCACCTCAATCTGAACTTGCCAAAACTGCTGAAACCAGTATGCATCATAAGTCATTGCAGAAGGCAATGTGTACATGATGCAGGTAAGTATTTTCTCCACTGTGTAAGGTGATGAGGAGACAGTGGTCTTTGTTGTGACATTCAGGCTATAGACGTAAATGAGAATGTCTATTTTCAGCTGTGAAATGTGCCAGAACCCAATTATTTCTGATTTAGATAAGCAATTAAGTTGCGGTGCCTTTACTGACCCCTTTTCCATTTGCCAGAAGATTATTCTACTAGATTTTCTCTTGCCACATTCAAAGAAGTGAAGTCCACCTACTAGAATGATGTCTCAGGCACAGAAATCAGATAAAGCTGGGTGATTTTTCCACCCATACTTAGCGCAACCCATTAGATGTCCCTGGCATCTCCTAGCCATTTCTGGACTGATTTTCTCTATAACCCTGTGGGCTTGCACAAGAACGGAAGTTCTCTTCCTTCTATATTGCACAACAGAGGCCCCAAGCACTGCTCCCTCTAAACTGTGGAGTTTTGTGAGCAAAAATTCTACTTTGTGAGCTACTGGCATTAAAGTTGTGAGAGAGTGATTTGGCTACTGCATGAATTAGTTTGCTCTGGAGCCATCCTTCCTGAGCTAAGACAAAAAATGTGTGAGCTGGAGGCTAAAAAACTGAGCTAGCTCACACTAACTCAGCTTAGAGGGAACACTGGCCCCGAGTACTATGCCATGCTTCCCACTATATCCACTGCATTACCTGGTTTTCATGGCATGGTCCCTGACAGTATTCTGTCAAACTTTCCAGTGTCTGGTTGATCAGCGCTACATTTTTCTCATTGATGTAGAGACCAAGAAGTCCAAGCCCTCCAGTTGTGCTTCCACAAATACAGTCCAGGAATTGTAGAGTCTCACACACTAAGTTGTAGTTAGTTTTGTTGTTTTGACAACGTAAAAAGTTCTATAGAAGGGAATGCAAAAAAAAAAAAAAAGCGTAGAAAAGGCTCAAATCATTTTTTGATCAACAGTAACTAGTTCATTAAATTATTATCCCAATCTTCCCCCCAAGAAATGAAGGCAACATGGTTCTCTTGGCCTCAGTTTTATCCTCACAACGACTTAGTTTGCCTGAAAGGGAATGACATTCTCAAGACCACCCAGTGAGAGGCAGGTGTTTGAAGCTGGGTTTTCCTGGCCTTGTCCAACAATCTAACCTAACACCATGTTAGAACTATGCTAAATAAACAGGAGACTGATGTTGTTCAAAAGCATATCTGATTTCTCCTCAGGGAGCAAGTTCCATAGGGTGGGGACTACTACAGAAAAGGCATGGACTCTAATTGAATTCAGGTGGGCTACCTGAAGTGGGGGACAACTACCAGTAGCATCAAACATAGGTTTAGCCTTTCCGCTGAGGTACATAAAAACTTAGCCTAAGACTTCCAAAAGCCCAGATGCATATTTACTTAGCACTGTAAACATGGCCTGGAATCATCTGATCACTGCAGATTTCAAGGGAAACAGACACACAGATTCTGGGAGTATGTGAAAAACCCTTACTGGGTACGTTAAGCTTTGGTAACATGGCAAGGCCAGGAACTGCTCGGAAACTCAAACCCAGAATAAGTAGCTTCCCTACAGTTACGTTTTATTTATTATTTGCTTCATTTCTACCCTGTCTTTCTCCCCAGTGGGGGCCCAAATGGCTTACATTGTTCCCCTCTCCTCCATTTATCCTCATAACAACACTGTAGGTTAGATTAAGCTGGGAGCGTGCAACTGGCCCAAGGTCAGCCAGCAAGCTTCTATGGCAGAGTGGGGGTTTGAACCTGGGGGCTTGAGCCTGGGTCTCCTAGATCCTAGTCAAACACTGTGTAACATTTTTCTATAGGATCTAAAACTGACAACATCCAAACCATCCAGGTATAACCAGGAACAACCTGTGAGAGGAAGTAAAGTTCATGTGTTGGTTTATCTATACTTCAGTTCTTCAAACAAGTTTCTAAAGAAGAAGAAGAAGAAGATTTATACCCCACCTTCACTTGGAGTCACAGAGCGGCTTATAATCTCCTTCCCTTCCTCTCCCCACAACAGACACCCTGTGAGGTAGGTAGGACTGAGAGACCTGTTTCAAGAACTGCTCTTGATAGAGCAGCTCTGAGAGAACTGTGACTGACCCAAGGTCACCCATCTGGCTGCATGTAGAGGAGTGGGACTCAAACCTGGTTCTCCTAGATTAGAATCCTCCGCTCTTAACCACTATACCAAACTGGCTCTCCACTGAACAGAGATGCTTCATGATTTTAATTCCAGGCTGCAAAAGTCCACACCCCTGGAGCATTCTGCCTCCTCATGAACCATATTTTTACTCAGTGCCCGGGCCAGCATACTGTTTACCAAGAAAATGTCTTCAGCTGAAAGAGAGAGACTAACTTGTCTGCCAAGGATAAAGCAGAGACAAGCATGCAGTTTCTGTATTGCATACCTGCAGGTCCCGGTTGTGGTTTTCACACAGCAGCTGCAAGAACCGCAGAATGGGTTGCATTATTGTGATCACAGGACTCATCTCCAGCTCATCTTTGTTCTTGTCCGCTGCAGACTGTGCTCCATCCCCGGCTGAGTAATGGTCATCAGGATCAGCTTCCCTCCTGTAAGTGTTATAGGCCTTCCTTGTAACAGCAGAGGCTTCAACCAACTGATCTCGCACTTCCTCCGTAATTTGGGTCATGGGTTCCCTGAACACTAGGAAATCAAATTCCATTAGCAAGTTAGCAGCCAAGTCACTGGAATAATCCACCCACCAATTCTAGCAGGATTAACACATGATCACCAAGCAGCCTGCCTTTCAATGTAAATCACTGTAAGCCACCTGGAGCAGGACTCTGAAGAGGCAGCACAGAAAACTCCTAAATAAACAATATATTTCGACTGGGTATGAGAAGGTGGAATTTGGCAAGACTTCCCCTTTCATACTTCTTCTCAATAAGGCACAATAAAGCCCTTTTTAATTTTAAAGGTTAATCTATTATGGATTACATGATAAACATCCATTGTTGGATGTTTCAGTAGATGATCATGTACAATGCTAAAAGACACCTGCTGTCAAAGTTATGGAAAACTTCACAGAAATAGACCTAGTATGTGGCAAACACTACCTGCTATTTGTCAGATTTCCACATGCTGTAACATTAGGAAAAATGGTACCATACAGGCAAACTGTATTGAGTGATGGATCGGAAACAACAGATTCTTGGCAATAATTCAAGTTGTCAAAGAGAGAAGTTCTTTCATGTTCAATTGCTGCTTCTCTGTAACTTCAAACAGATATTTTAAGGCACCAATTTACTCAACATGTTTGGGTTTGTATAAATGATTCCTGTCCCTATTCTTTTAAAAAATCAAATAGTTAATAATTCTGGGGTAAAACAAATGTAATGATGGATTCAACTTTTTTTTTTTTGTTACTATGTTCAAGCTGTATTTTCGAGTATGTATACATGCTTCATATACATCAATATACACTGTTGATTACTGATAACATGCCACTGGGAAGCAACCCTCGTCAGTCTTGCCCAACATTTTACTGGAAACCAGAAACATGTACTGATGAATCAGGTATATATATTAGGGATATCTTGATCTCTCTGTCTTTCTAGATCGGTATGTGAAAAGAAACAGGTGGGGCGGGGAACAGCTTGAGGTTAAAAGTGCACATTTTAAGTAATTTCTAATCTCAATTCCAAATTTAGAACATGGGAGGTTCTGTTTTCAAGACCGCCTGTAGAGCAGGAGGCATCAAACCAGCACGAAGACTGAGCAGCATGTCTGGCTGGCAGACTCACCTTAAGAACACCCATTCACCCTTTCGGCAACAGCAGTGTCTCAAGTGGGTGAAATGGGAATGGTGACCCAACAGATTTGAACTCCCATGATGTGGACCAGAATATCAATGGCATCACCATCACCTCATCTTTCTTTTACTTCTAAGTGACCTTATAAACGGTGGTGCCGGAGAGTTACCTTTTCTCCTGGCAGGTACATCCCTGTCTGAGTCATCGTCTTTCTTTTTATTTCCCAAATCACTAGTGTTAACGGTGACTGTAGCCTTGATTTCTTGCTGGGCTACTTTCATGCGATCGTAAAACACTTTGAAGAATTTTTCTGATTTTTTATCTTCTGTTAGCCGGCAAAAAAATGAGTGCTATAAGAGAAGAAATTCAGAACTGGTTGGCAAATAAAATAAAAGTACTAGTTTACTAATACCAGGTATACAGTAAGGTTTTTTTTTTAAGCCTGTGTTGTTTATCTAAGAGTCTCACAGTCCCTGGGTGAGCTGTAATACCTTAGGAGAGAAACCAATAACTGAAATCCCCTGGGGTAAATTCAGCCACTTGAAGAATACCATGCCACCTCACAACTGTCAATCCACAAGCAACAGAGGTATGAGAAGGGAAACAGCAAACTCTGAGGAATGAATAAAGATGGTTGCCCACCATCTTCCATCTTCTCCTCAAAGCAACCTTCCTGTAAAATTAACTCCTAGAGTAGAGGGTGCAGAGAGAAGTTTCCTAACAAGATATTGTAAAAACTGGGTAACTTCTGTGAAGGATGTGAAATGTCAGTCTGGATATAAGAAAACCTCACACATGCTTGGAGATAAAATGAGCTTCCATTGCCACAGGGAAAAAGGAGACCAGAAAATTGGGCCATTGGCATGCAGCCAAAACAGCAGAAGGATGATGGGGCAAAATTTAACAGAGTTAAGGGACAAGAGGGGTACATGAAGACGGTTGTGGGGAAGAAGAAATTATTAGCTGGTGGCTCAATGGCAATGATTTAAGAGAATGCTAGGAGGGCAAAACAGATGGCTCAAACAGTCCAGGGACATTTCCCCCCCTATGGTTTTCAATTACAAAACCAAGGTTTCAGGGAACATTCAATAAAAAACAGGTTATCAAAAGTCCAGCACTATTTTAAGTTTATCAATACCTACTAGAGCTTGTGTAGTTAAACCACCTCGGTACTACTACCTAAGCCAGCCCAGAATTACTTCTGAAATCTGCTTCCTTGATGATTGCTTTGATTTTCTGCCACTAAAATATCATACAGGCAGGGTTTAATTAGAATCAGGGCTCCACTAAAGGACCTAACTTCAAAACCAGAATTTACTTTTTTTTTTTAGTTAAATGGATCCCAAACCAGTTTACATACTCAAATATGAAAAAATAAAATCCCAAGCAATATTTAGACTACCACAGAACACGTCCTATATCAACACCAGAAAAAAACAATCAGTTTTATATAAAAAAACCCAGCCTCAAACACACAACAAAAAGTGTTCACTTGTTTCCAAAACAATGAAAGTGTTGAAACAAGAGAAGCCTCCATGGAAAACAGCTTCCACAACTCTGGGGTGACTACTGAAAAGACCTCGCTCTCTGCTTACAATTGGGACTATATTTTGAACAGGGCTCATAGGGGAGTAGACGTTTCTAGAGAGACTAGGCTGAAACCATTCAGATTTCAGGGGAAACCTCACATTTGAATTATACCTGGAAACACAAACAGAGCCAATACAGTTGTTAGAATACCCATGTTATATACTCTCTTTTGCCCATTCCCAACAAAAGATGGGCAACAGCACTGTGGAATACCTATAACATTTGAACAGCTTTCAAAGGCAGTAGAATGTACAGCCATCTATATATCTAAAAGTGAAGGCGCCCCCTGCGTGCAGGTATCTAAATTTGCACATCGGGGGCACCTGGGGGGCAGGGAGATTTTCCTGCACACTTGGAGCAGTCCCCAGGTGTGCACAAAAATCTAACAAGTAGAAAAAATATAGGGGGGATATTTAAATCCCCCCAAAAGTAAAAGAGCATTCCAAGTGCATGCACAGTGAACGCTCTGTGAACTGCCTCGCCGCCGCCACTTGGAGGGGGAAGTGGAACGCTTGGCGGGCTAGCGGCTGTGAGCAACTCAGCCGCCACTGCCGCGCTGGGAGGGAAAGCTTGGCGGGCTGGCCAGGCCTTGCTGCCGCTGGGGGAGGCTTGGTGGGCTGAGCTGAGGTCTCACCGCCATTGCTGGGGGGGCGGGGGAGGTTTGGCGGACCCGGCAGCTCGGAGCCGCATGGGCCTCACCGCCATTGCCGGGGGGGCGGGGGAGGTTTGGCGGCCCCAGCAGCTCAGAGCCGCATGGGCCTCGCCGTCTGGGCCAGGCAAGGGCGGGGAAGAAGGCTTACCTGTGGTGGCTTCCTCCTTCTTGACAAGTAAGGGGAGGGAGGGGGAAAGAGAAAGATTGATGGGCTGGCCTCACCACCGCCAATGGGGAGGGAGAAGGCTGGGCTCCCCTGCTGCCGCTTCTGCAGCTGTGGGAATACTCCCCCCCCCCGTGAGTATCGTGGGTCCTGCCTATTGTCTATATCTATATATTTAATAGCAAAGGTGCCACCTGCGTGCGGATATCTGAATCTGCACATCGGAGGCACCTGGGGGGCAGGGAGATTTTCCTGCACACTTGGGGCAGTCCCCAGGAGTGCAGAAAAATCTAAAAAGTTTTAAAAACTATACGGGGGATATTTAAATCCCCCTAAAAGTAAGAGCGTTCCCTGTGCATGCGCAGAGAACACTCTTGGACCTCTATGGCAGGCCGATGGCTGGGAGGCGCCCAGGCCTTGCCGCCGGTGCTGGGAGGAAATTGGTGGTGGTTACTTCCAGGCCTACAGCCTGCCAGGCTATGCTGCCTGTACTCACTCTCAGCCAAGTGAGGGATCTTGCTCTCACCAGACCAGCCTGCCCCCTCTGTGAGACCAGACCACAGATGAGAAACGAAAGAACACAGTCCCCTTCAGTTTAGCTCTGAAAGAACACCGTTTTTTACAGTTAACAGCTTAAGGGAAAATTGGCTGGCTTGGCAGGTGGGAGGCACTTAGGCCTCGCTGCTGGTGCCCGCGGGTGAGGGAGGGAAAACTGGGGGGGAATCGGTGGGCCTGGTGGCTGGGAGGCACTCAGGCCTAGCCACCAGTGCCCATGGGGGGGGAATCAGCGGGACGGGGGGGAGAAGGCTTACCTGCGGAGCTGCTTCTGCAGACCAGGAGCCTTTAGGAATACTCCCCCCCCCCGTGAGTATTGCGGGTCCCGCTTCTTGTTACTGTATAATATCTAACCCAGAAATCACCAAAGCATGAATGCCAGTGGCACTCTATTCTGGTGGTGGGTGCAGCCAGCCAATCAGCCAAAGCTGATAAAAGGCAGTGATCACAGCTGCAGAGGATCCAGAAGTCAGTAGCTCCCCATTACAGTCATTTTGCAATAGTGATGCTGCGAGCATGACTTTCCTGTGGGGTGCACCATATAACATTTATCTATCTTGCAGGGAGATAACAGACTTATTTGTTAGAGGTGCGTTCACAAATCACATTATGAATCACATTATGAAGACATGGTGACTGTGTCTTCACCAGCCAGCTGAGCCAGCGGGCCAACTCTCAGAGAGCTCTCCAAGAGCTGATTCACTGGCTGGCACTGGGGCTTGCTGGGGGCTGGGCGGGCTGGCGCTGGGGCTCCGCTCTATTTGATAGGGGGCTGAGCCCCTAAAGCCTTACTGCTGGCTACGGCTGTGTTTGAGGTACAAGAAGAAGAAGAAAAAGAAGAGGAGGAGGAGGAGATTGGATTTATACCCCGCCCTTCACTTGGAGTCTCAGAGCGGCTTACAAACTCCTTTCCCTTCCCTTCCCCTCCCCACAACAGACACCCTGTGAGGTAGGTGGGGCTGAAAGAGCTCTGAGAGAAACTGTCCTTGAGAGAACACCTCTGACAGAACTATGGCTTGCCCAAGGTCATCCAGCAGCTGCAAGTGGAGGAGTGGGGAAATCAAACCCGGTTCTCCCAGATTAGAGTCTGCGTACTTATTTACTACACCAAACCACTACACCAAGCATGGGACAAGGAAAACCAGACTCTGTCTCCAGAAAAAATGAAGAATTGAAGGCTGGAAAGCAATTGTGACCAACTCTAGCCCTACAACAAAATAAAGGCAAAACATACCAAACACATTTATCTGCTTCTCCTTGTCCACGTTCAAATAGTATTTCTTTTCCTACTTAATGCTTATTATTCTAACATCAATTAGCAAACTAAAATTTATATATATATATTTTAAAAAACATAGCACAGCACAAACCAGAGAGATGACTTGCAGGAAGGCAACAAATAGCTGGGGGATAGTTTCGATAGTTATCAGATGAAACCAATACGCTGTTACATAAATCAGAAACGGAGCTTAAAGCATGACTGTAGGATAAACTTGCAAGTGGGTCACCTTATGCAGAGCATTATGAAATTAGTTAGCATTCTGCAGTGGTTCATGTTGCAACAGCTTCTCCTAGGGGTAAGACACGAAGTCTGATTTATTGAAAGAGCAAGTTGGAAAAAAAAAAAGGGAGGGAGGGGTACATCCTCACAGACACAGACAAAACAAGGTTGTCCCCAGGATGGTGGCCTTTGATCATAGCAATTTTAGTAGCAGAGTGACTTTGAAATATGAGTAATAACATCACTTTTTCATCATATGCTGTTAAGTAGCTGATAGGGATTCTACATGAAATCTTGTGAAAATGCTTCTGATACTTAAGGTAAAACAGAATTTTTTGTCTTCCTCCCTTGGAATTTGACGTACATATTTTTTGATGTCCCAGGGCAAATAAGCTCTACCACAGCATCTCTGCAGTGCACCAAAGTTGTCTTGTGGTACAGGTGTGGGATTAACTGGCCAATAGTTGGCCGGAGGTGAACTTCAACTGCAGACCGTGTTACTCTGGCACTAGGCATTTTTGGTGCCTTAAAAGACATGGGCCTTGTTTGAGTGGAAGCACCTAATGCTGAAGAAATGTGCTTCACAGCAGAGGAGCACCTCTGCAAAGGAAAAGGGCGCTGCACAAGCAGAAAGAAGGGTTAGAATCTGAGCCTAATTATAACGGTGACCATTAGTTTGGGTATTATGTGTGGAAAGGATTGTGTGCGTGTGTGGAAAGTGCTGTCAAGTCACAGCTGACTTATGGTGACTGTGTAGGATTTTCAAGGCAAGAGACTTCTAAAGGTGCTTTTGTCTCTGCCTTCCTTTGCATAGCAGCTCTGGAATTCCTTGGTAGTCTCCCATCCAAATACTTACCACGCCAACCCTGCTTAGCTTCCAAGATCTGATGAGATTGGACTAGCCTGGGCCGTCCGGGTCAGGGCATTAGCACAGAATAATTTGTTTATCTGTTTGTATTAACCAGTGACAACTCTGTGCTCAAGGCCAATGTTGCTTGGTTGTCAGGCAAAGGAGGAAAACAAAGAGGGATATCTTCTTAACTCTTTGACAGCTGGCAGAGTGCTGGATTAGGTGGGCTTTTTTGATCTAGGAAGTCAGTTTTTTTGTATTCATGAGACTACTTTCCCCAAAACCGGCAAGAAGAAGATCTCTCCTATTGCTGGCACAAATTCTATGAAACAAGAGGTGAAAGACTCAGGCCAGCCCGGAAAGCTGCACCTTCACAGTTCTTAGCTATTCCAGATGGCTGTTGTTACTTGGTATGAGGGCACACTGCATAGGCTTAGAAGCTCTGACCATCTGCAAGGCTCCAGTGAGAGAAGCAAATAGAAGAGCTGCTTTTTAAAGTCTTCAAATCCAGTTCTCATCAGACAGGTGTTAAGACTACACTAACCAAACTGTATCATATCAAAGAATTATCCAATAGGAATACATTTAAAAACTAGTAAAAAGTCCAGTAGCTAACTAACAAACTTTATTGTAGCATAAGCTTTCGAGACACAGCTCTCTTTGACAGATGCATCTGATGAAGGGAGCTGTGTTTCTCGAAAGCTTATGCTACAATAAAGTTTGTTAGTCTTAAAGGTGCTACTGGGCTTTTTATTATTCTGCAGCAACAGACTAACATGGCTAACTCCTCTGCATTTAAAGACTGGCAGTTTCTCTTCTTTATTGTCCCAAATTCATATACAGACACTCAGAACACGGTGTATTGCAACATCTCTGGAAAAAAGTAGCTAGAATGAAGAAGCAGAGTACATAACCAAGCAGAATGAACATTTTAAAGAAGTAAATAGATATTTCTTTTTTAAAAAATAAAAGCTTCCTCAAATATATATCTGATACCTGGAACGGATATGAACATTTTAAAGAAGTAAATAGATATTTCTTTTTTAAAAAATAAAAGCTTCCTCAAATATATATCTGATACCTGGAACAGATACCTAGCATAGATGACCCAAACTACACTGCACTGTGGCCTTATTTTCCTTAGAAAAGATTATTCCTCTTTTTCCTTATTTGGTAAAGATTTCCTTCCTGTAAACGGAATTTAAAATAGACTGTGGGTGAATGGTTAGCATTCTCTCTAACTTTAACATGAAAATAGTGACTGGCGTACTTGTACCTTCTTCAGTCCCATTCCACAGACCGATACTCAAGTGCTCCCTGCACTACTACAAATTGGTTATAGTGGTAATCCTTAACCAAGGGACATATGCCCCTGCCCCATGCAATGATCTACACGGCTTGGAGAGTATTCATAATTTTGGCGGGGGGGGGAGGAGGATGAGGACATGTAGGTTTTTAAACAGCCCCCTTTCCCGTTTACAATTGCTTTAGATAGCCAGCAGAGAAGAAATATTTTATACAGTTCACCTAGCCCTCACAATTCCTGGCCCTAAATTTCTGTCCCAAGTAGGGTTGTCAGCCTCCAGGTGGGCACTGGAGATCTCCCAGAACTACAACCGATCTCCAGACTACAGAGATCAGGTCCCCTGGAGAAAATGGCTGCTTTGGAGGGCGGGCTCTGTGGCAATATGGCCCCCCGAGGTCCCTCCCTTCCCCAGACTCCACTTGCAAATCTCCAGATATTTTCCAGCCTGGAGTTGGCAACCCTAACCCCAAGCCTTTAAACAAGTGGCAAAAGACAAACAGGAAGGTCCCCCCTCCCCTTTGAAGCAAGACCACTGATACAAACAATACTCCTCCATGAAACTAAATACAAGTATAAGCTTTTAGAAAGATAACAGCAAAGAGAGAAAAAACAGCAGAAAAGACAAGAAAGAGAGGGATAATAGCAAAAGAAGAAGAAGGGTGAAACAGGTTCTCTAAGTGCCAACTAGGCTCAAATAAATAGGAGCACTTATTCTCATTTTTAAACTTGTGGCTTGGGAGGTATTTGATGATAAGGTTGATTACTTGGTGGGTGAATCACTGGGTTACATATCATTTCTCCAAATTTTGTGTAAACTGCCTATCCCATACTTGCATTTGAAGCTGCAGCAGGGTGCATTAATATACTGGTGGTAACAGTATCTTTAGGAAAAAAGAGGCCACTTAAAATGTTTAATAACAATTTAATCTCACATTGGATCTGGGTGAACTTTTTATAGAACACTGACATTTACTAACTGGAGAGGAAGGTGTGTGTGTGTATCAGTGGGAGGTTGGTGCAAGGGAAGCAGTGATCTGGCATTTTGTGTTTTGAAAAATCAACAGCCATAGATTGTTCACATGATTTAAAAAGCAAAGAAGCTGCTGTGTTGGTTATATAAGGGAGGGATCACTATTTGATTAATGAGATTTTACATAGAATAATAAACACCACCAAATATATGGGGAGTCTGCTGGTCTCTCCCCCCCTTCTGGATATAGTGCCAGATCTGGGAGATCTGGGAGACCCACTGGCAGATCTGGGAGACCCAGGTTCGAATCCCCACTCTGCCATGGAAGTTTGTGGGGTGACATTGGGCCAGCCACACTCTCAACCTAACCTACCTCACAGGGCTACTGTGAGGACAAAATGGAGCAGTGGAGAATGTTATAGGTCACTTTGGGCCCCCATTGGGGAGAAAAGTAGGGTATAAATGAAATAAGAAAATAAACACACTACAAATCATCTTCACAGATTAATTTGGTGTAGTGGTTAAGTGCACGGACTCTAATCTGGGAGAACCGGATTTGATTCCCCACTCCTCTACTTGCAGCTGCTGGATGACCTTGGGCAAGCCGTAGTTCTGTCAGAGTTGTTCTTGAAAAAGCAGTTCTCTCAGAGCTCTCTGAGCCCCACCTACCTCACAAGGTGTCTGTTGTGGGGAGGGGAAGGGAAAGGAGTTTGTAAGCCGCTCTGAGACTCCGAGTGAAGGGTGGGGTATAAATCCAATCTCCTCCTCCTCCTCTTCTTTTAATGAAACTGGCTCTGAGTGAGCACCCTGTGGACACTTCTCAGGGAAGGGTGAGAGTGAGAATGAGAGCAGTTGTACAAGGTGACATCAGTGAATCAGAGGTAGTAATGAAATAAAAGGTGGGTCAGTGTAGTAATGAAGTAAAAGGGGTATTAATAAGGGCCACTTATTCAAAAACCATGCCTGTAATCTTGTAACTTTTGCACTCGGAGAAGCCTGATATCCTGCAAATCACTGAGTGAGGGGCATAATACAAGTAGCAAGGAAAGAACAATTCAATCAAATTGTCAATACCTTTATTAAAACTAAGGATCCCGAGTTGATGTTTTGTGTGAATTTCAGACAAGGAGCAGAATAATCTTCCATGCTCTGGACCGGCTATCTGCCCTCTATACTGAGTAGTGATCACACATCACAGCAAGGGGAGTGTACCCTGAAGCGATACTGGTACCAGATTCTCTCACAGTGCACTGTTGCTATGAAAGAGCAAACAAAATGATCAGGGGACTACAATCCGTTGCCCCTGAGGATCTGTTAAACTGCTTAGGGCTGTTTTGCCTAGGTGGAAAAAAGGCAAGTAAGGGGAGACATTATAGAAGCATGGTGTGGAGAGAGTGGGCAGGGAGAAACATCATAAGATGTCACAGTCCTGCTGTACACAGCATTGGTCAGGCCATACCTGCAGTATTATATGCAGTTCTGGAGGGCTCACTTTAAAAAAAAATGTGGACAGGATGGAGCAGGTGCAGAGGAGGATGATCAGGGGCCTGGAGACCAAGCCCTATGAGGAAAGGCTGAAAAACTTGGGAATGTTCAGTGTAGAGAAGAGAGGTTGAGTGGGGACATGATTTGAAAGGCTTTCACTTAGAAGAGGGTAGGGAGCTGTACCTGTAGGCCACAGGGACAGGACTTGCAATAATGGATATTAGGGTGATTCCCCACCCCCCAGTAAGAGTACTTCAGCAGTGTAATTGGCTGCCTAGGGAGGTGGTGAGCTTTCCCTCACTGGCAGTTAAGCAGCAGCTGGATAAGCACCTGTCATGGATGCTTTAGACTGATCCTGCATTTAGCAAGGGGTTGGTCTAGATGGCTTATATGGCCCCTTCTAACTCTATGATTCTTCTCCCTCTCCCATAATAATAGAACCTGAAGTCATCCACTGAAGCTGAAGGACGGGAGATTCAGGACAGAGAAAAGGAAGTATTTCTTCACACAGTTAATTTGTAGAATTTGCTGCCACAGGATGTGGTCATGGCCGGCAACTTGAAAGGCTCTAAAAGGGAAGAGGACAAATTCATGGATGACTGGGCTGTCAATGGCTACTAATCATGATGGATATCTACTCTAATATCAGAGGCAATATGGGGAACACAGTCAGGATAATGCTGTTGCAGTCTTCCTATTTGTGGGCTTCCTAGAATTAGCTGGCCGGCCACTGTGGGAACAGAATGCTGGACCTGACAGGTTTTTGGTCTGATCTGGAATGGCTCTTATGTTCTTAGAGGTTTTCAAAATAACAGTTGTATATGTATGTACCCTCAGAAGCTTAGCATTAGTTGCAGCAAGTTCCATAGAAGGAGGGAAAAAATTAACTCCCATTTAAAAATGTACAAACCACAAGTTTAACTGTACTCTACCTGGCAGATTTACTCAGCTATTCTATTTTTAAATGGTCTATCCTGAGCAACTGGCTGATAACATCTACCAGGAAACAGAACTGTGCCATCCAGAAATAGTTCATACTGGCATGTAACACAATATTTCTGTTGGGATTTGTGTTCTTATTGACCTTATTATGCATTTAGGCCACATACTGTGAAAAAAATCACTAGTGAAAGACGTAAATGGTAATTTAAAGCATTAAATATGTTTTAAAGCACAATGTATCAGTTGTGGAAACTGATAATTTATATTCTGATACACAGCAAGATCACGGAGTCATTCTAGCATTTTGTATCAGATTTTAACTCTCAAAAACCCCTTATTTCAAGAAGTTCTGTTACTGAAAGCTGCCCTGCCATTCATATAGCATTATCTGTACATAAACAATTTTTTTTCTGCAAGCAGATTTTAGAATTACCTTTCTAGAAACTAAAATGATCTAGTCCCATAGCACTTCAAAACAACAAAATAGGTATGCTGATAGGTAGGGCATTTGTGTACACATTTTGAGTTTGTGTAAACTTTGCCCCAAAGCAGTGGTTCTCACCACTGGTAATTCCTTCACTCTATATTTTAAGAGTCAATGTTTTGCTTTTTTTAAGGAATCAGCAGCCGTGACACATTTGAAACACCTTCCATATGTGAAGGAGATAAGGATTCTTCACTTCAAAAAAATGAGTAACAGCACATGAGATAGCGTTTTTAAAATAATGTCACATGCACTACATATTTTCAAATTGATCCATCATACAAAGATGCAGTTGCATATATCCACTGTAAGTCAGGATTCATACATACTATTTAAAGTTGCTCTACCCGACAATGTGCAGATGTAGAAAAGAGAAAGAAAGTTTTAAATATACTTCTGTCAGGCTTTTGAACTGACTGATGGCCACGCAGGTAAGTTGACTTACCACTGCATTTCAACCTTCTTATGATTTACAAGTCATGAGTGACATTATCCTAAGAGAAAAACTAAAAAGATGCAGAAGGCTTTCATATGGCTAACTCATAAAATTTAAAAGAAAAAAAGGAGCAGAAAGACAGGGTTGATCTAATGATTTTGTCACCAGTAGGTGCCATTGGCTCTGATCTTCACACTTTTCCATCCCGCCGCCAGCACTTGCTACTGACCCTGGGAAAATTAATTCCTAGGTCATAGGTCTCAGAGGAGTAATAACAGCCATTCCAGAAGGGGGAAGGAGGCAATATCATTCTTCCTATTTATCCCTCAGCAGAGCTGCTCTGACAGAAAAGGAAGGAGGGAAGAATTCCATCTACTTCCCCTTCATCATGGGCTATTAGTACACATGGATCCCACAAACCTGGGAGTCAACTTTGCTGGGGTCAGAAGCACTGTTGAAATGAGGAGAAAATGGAGAAGATTTGTGGTCCTTAAGTGAGCCACGGTATCAAGACTACCACTTTTTTAAAAAGTTAGCCCATGAAAACAATTTCTTAAATCTGGGGTATAAATTTGGTGACCAGCATAACTTGGAGTTACAAATAACTAATGTTAAATACACAAAAACACAATTACCTCTGCCAAAGAGGGCAAGGGCATACGAATCTCTAAGCCTGAAACTGTCTACATGTCAACCAAAGGAATTATCATACTTGTCCCTTTCCTCTAATGTATCTGGCACAGGTCACCCATGCAGGATGTTAGGATAGGACAGTCAGAGCTAAATAAAGTACTTTTTTAGCTATGGCAGATGAAAAGTCATTTACCTTTAGCGACCTTGGATTGCATTCCAGCACTCAAGTCTTGACAGTGGAAAACACTCTGCTGCAATATGAATTATGAGAGGAATATGAACACTTCCCATTGATATCAAGGACCTCTGCGCTCACAATGGAAATGTATTTTCTAGCAGTCAGCCAAAATACCTTGGCACTGAATTTGAGGCCACTAAGTAGACTCTTACTTCTGGCCACTAATTAATATGTGCAAGCTTTCAAGTTCTCCAGATCTCTTAATCAAGTTGGATGTTAAAAACAAGAACAGAACATTGAGCTGAGATGCTCTCGGCCATGATCCAGCCTTGTTAGTTCCTTCCCATTTTAAACATAAAGCCTGATGAACACCTCTGGAGAACTGGAAGGCTTATGCCGTTTTGTGCCATTTCAGCTGATCCTAGTAAACGTTGTTACCTGGCTTTTGTTTCTGGATTTCTCTTTAGACCAATATGGCTACCTGGACCTTCTAATTACTTTGTGTTTTTGAGAAGCGAGACCCTGTCTATGAATACTGTGACAACTTCCTTGAAGCTTCAGCAGCAGCAGCAGCAAACACCATTCATCACCCGTCTTCAGTTCCAACATCCTGAAACTATTTTCTAAACTTCGGACTGAGGTCATGCAGTCAGCCCATCTGCTCTCCTCTGTCACCTCGCAATCACTTAGACTGGCACTCTTCTCAGCCATCCTCTCTTATCCCCTTATTAACAAGGTCCTGACAGGGCTTAACTGTCAGGCAAGGACAACTTCCCTTCTGTCTTATCTTCCCCCCTCTTTCTACTAACCCATTACTTGCTGCACATTTACTTTCTCTTGTCCTTTGCCTATAGTGTCACATCACTCTGAACTTTCTATCTCTTTTTGAGAAACCCACCTCCTCCAGGAGTTTCCTGGTTTACAAAAAGAAAAGAGGAAAATCATTCTTTTTTAAATTGTACAGCTCCATATGCCTTTTGAGAAAGTGATAAACACTTAAAAAAAGGAGTTAATGTCAGACATATGGCCAAGCCGACCACCCTTGGATCAGTAGCCTGCTTTTCAAGGGATCTCTGAGAGTCTGACGGCATTCTGTTTCACAACCAAAATCGATTGGCATAAAGCAAAGAGCATCACATGATGGCTCACAGGGGTCATGAGGCAAATTTCACAAAGGCCAGGCACCAGTAAGCAGGGCATTTGAAGTGCACTCACGCTCCCAAACTACAGCATTTCCCTCCCCCCTGCTAGTCTGTAAACTGATTTTGAAAATTTTCTGTGACGTTACAGCATATGAGATAATGCCTATGATTAATTGCTGTAGCCGCAGAGTTTCAGAACAGGCCTCAGACAGTAACATATTTGATTTAAAAGAATATCCACCAACGTGCTTGCCTCCTATGCTCTGCACTTCTATTTAATCAAACATGTATCCTGTGGATGCATGCCTTTCCTAATTTGTTATGTATTTTAAGTCTGAAACCTTCTTGAATTGACCTTCTGAGTGGCTCTCTTCCAGCTTCTCCTCTTCCTCTGTAGGTCAATGTGCATGGTTCTTTATGTTGTTGTTCAGTTGCACAGTCGAGTCCGACTCTTCGCGACCCCATGGACCACATCATGCCAGGCCCTCCTGTCTTCCGTTGTGCTCCGGAGTTTGCTTAATTTCATGTTCGTTGCCTCGATAACACTGTCTAACCATCTCATTCTTTGCCGTCCCCTTCTCCTTTTTCCTTCAGTCTTTCCCAGCATCAGGGCCTTCTCCAGTGAGTGCTCCCTTCTCATTTGGTGGCCAAAGTATTTGAGCTTCAGCTTCAGTATCTGGCCTTCCAGGGAACAGTCAGGGTTGATTTCTTTTAGGATTAACTGATTGGATCTTCTTGCAGTCCAAGGGACTCTCAAGAGTCTCCTCAAGCAACATAAATCAAAAGAAGCTATTCTTTGGCGCTCGCCCTTCCTTATAGTCCAACTCTCGCAGCCATACATGACTACTGGGAATACCATTGCTTTGACAAGTGCCATTTTAGTAAAGTCTGGCTGTGCCCAATTTTCTGGGGACATACTCCGTTCAGGCATATGCTGAATATTTTAGAGCCATGGCCAGCATTTTGGAAAGGACATTTATACTTAGCACACAGATTCTGACCACTGCTTGGATGTAGTCCTTGTATCTATGGCTTTAGACACACTGCTTTGGTGTCTCTTTGCTCATCTTCCTTTATTCTCCTTTTCTCTTCCTCTGTTTGCATAACTGCTTCCACTCACTTCACTGTTTTTTCCTACTCCAGTAACTGAAAAAGTACACAGTTGGTACTTCTGCCTTAAGTTCCCCAAGTAACTAGCAAACCGCCTCCCACTCTGCCTCTAAATTCTTCCTTGGATCACTACAGATTCACCAGCTTTGCACTGTCTCCATTTATCAATTTTCATATACTTCCATTCATTCCCTCCCTTCATCACAGCCTACTATTTATATTGCAAGATCAATGTGGCAGAGCTTTTACTTCTGCTTTCAATACCATGGCCATACATCATTGCTGCTAAATAATTCAGAGCAGTGGGATACAATGAGATGTCACAACAAGTTTCATGTTTATGAAATGCTCCCTACTAGCATCAGGTGCAACAGTAAACTGAAGCAAGACATCTGCCCCTTCCAAACCCATGGAAGCATTGAGTATCAGATCAAAGACTGTGCTGACCGGCCGCTGCAAGGGTAACCACGTTAGCCTATCATGGCAAAATACAACAAAGGTCCCGTGGTACTTTAAAGACTTAACATTTATTTCACTATGAGCATTTGTGAGTCACAGCTCACTTCTTCCGATAGATATGTCAAGGGAAAATTGTACCGGGAAATCTTTTGGGGAAGGTTACAGTGGTGGTGGTGGAGGGGGGGGGGGAGAGGCTAGGTGTGAATTACACCATGAGTCTTTCAAGTGTATATTTGCAACATAAGGGGAAAAGGGAGTTGTTGTAGACAGGTTAGGCATGAGTTCTGTGGCACTGGAGTCAGGAACTCTAAAGAACTGCTGGTTACATGATGAAAAATAAGCACTTGTGCTCACGTTTCTATGACAAATTTGCCGAACTGATAAAATGAACTTGTACAGAATGATCAAAAACTGTTCTAATTGCCAAGTAAAAAAGCCACAGGTGCCAAAGAATAGGTGACCATGGTTTGTGGATGCCTCTTGCCTATCTGCAGTACAGGAAGCTTTCTTCACATCTGTGCATGCACACGTTTGTCACGCATACTGGAAACTCATTAATCTCAGTTAGCTGTTAACTAGGCCTGCCCTGCAGTCACAGCTATTTATACTGCTAACCAAAGAACTAGGAACATTTGTATCAGGTGGTTTGGCTGTGGGACTCTGTTGATAAATCAGTGACTCCTTCACTGCCTGGGCTCTCATTCGACAAATTCATGCTGTAAGAGTATAGGCAAGGACTGCATACAGAGCACGGCAGCCTTTATTCATATGCTTTGATGAAAGGAATAGTAATCTAATGGAACAAAGCACTAATTAGGGATCTTTTAAAGCCTCGTGTTTCCATCTTCCAAGCAACTGTTTCAGCAGCAATTTCTGGTTTTCGTTCCAAAGGTTATGAAACACACGCTAGCAACAACAATGTATTTTTTATTAGATCTGTTTCTATTACCATGGGAGTATGCAAGCTTTCATCTCAAACAGAACTACTTGAAAAGCTCTGTGCAATGCAAAGTTTGCATCTTCTGCACCAACCAAGTTTGCACCATCTGCATCTAATTAGAAAGATCATTTTATGCCCCATGTATTTTAGGGCAACACTGGAATTACTCACTAGGAACATGCAGTCCATATCTAAACAATGAGAACAGGATTATATCCCTGGCCAGATGAGGAGGAGGAGGTAATTGGATTCATACTCTGCCCTTCACTCGGAGTCTCAGAGCAGCTTACAAACTCCTTTCCCTTCCCCTCCCCACAACAGACATCCTGTGAGGTAGGTGGGGCTGAGAGAGCTCTTTCAAGAACTGCTCTTTCAAGAATAGCTCTGATAGAACTATGGCTTGCCCAAAGTCATCCAGCAGCTGCAAGTGGAGGAGTGGGGAATCAAACCCGGTTCTTCCAGATTAGAGTCCGTGCATTTAACCACTACACTAAACTGGCTCTTGTACACCTTGGTACATTTCCCTCAAATACCTGTACACAGGATTTTACTCCTGAGATTGCTTCTAATAATCTGCATAGCATATGCATTCTGACAAAAAAAAAAGTCATTCGAATTTTTGCCCTGAAACCATTCATTGGGCACCACCTTCTGAAGATGTACTTTATGATAGCTAAACTCCGCTGCTCTTCTGTTACCTTCCAGAAAAGATAAAAAATGGCTTGCTGTTGGGTATCCTTCAAGCTTAAAGGCATCTCATTAGAGGATGTATGTGCCGAGAGCCCATAAGAGTTAACTTAACCTTATAATTTGGCTTGTCAATAATCAGAAAGAGCCATGGAGACATCACGTAGTTTGAGGCTGTAGCCCTAATATGATTTTAACACACAGCACAGTTGTATTACTGATGTTACCCAAAAGGCCAATCCTCCGAACTGGATGCATGGCATTTTAACAAGAAACCTGATTAAGTCGGCTCTTTCACAGAGACAGCGCTGCTAACGGAAAGGCCTGCAGTCCTGGGTTTTCTTTCTTCGCAAGCAATAAAGGGATGTCATATGGGCCATCTGAGACCTTCAGTTCCTGAAAAGGTCTTGTCATCAGATGGGTTTGTTCAATTGCCACATCAGAAATCCTGATGGACTCCAATTTAAAGCAGGCATCCGAGCATACCGAAGAGTAGAGAGTAAGAGAGTAAAGAAAGGACCCAGGTGCCCAGGCTGCAAAGCAGCAAATGGGGGCGTAATGTCCGCTAATTACCAAAGGGAACCACAGTCCTGTTTTTGCAGTGAGAATTAAACACTTCAGAGCAGAGGATTTTGAAGATGTGGGGTTACAGTTTCAACATGCTAATTTAAGCCCTTCATAATGTAACATACCGTCCCACTAATACGTACACAACAGGCATGCATGCATGCATGGCATTTGCATGATGGCAACAGCTATCAGTACAGGTGAGATCCTACTTCCTTCCGGAATGAAGGAGATGCATCTGTGAGAAACAAGGATGTTTTACAGGACCCTGGAAGCGAGGAACCCTCAAAGGGTTTTGGGTTTTTTTGAGAAAGAAGGGGAATTAGAGAAAACCATAGCAACAAGTCAGTTCGTCTACCCACACCACCCACCAGCCACCAGCTTCATTTGCTGACGCACTTGAAAAGAGAGAGAGAGAAAAAAATTCAAGCTGTCTCTACCAGCTTGGGAAGGTGAGCAAGCCTTGAGAGCTCATTAAATTCCCTCCTCAGCTTCTCTTGTATGCCTGCAGCTAGTGAGCAAGTAGGATATAAATAGAAGTTATATAACATCTTTGTTGATTCCTGTGCTTACAAAAAAAAATGTAGCATGACCTTGTTTTGAATAGCCTGCCTCTGCCCGCTTGTCAAGGACTTTAATCCCACAAGGGATCGTCTGAAAAGTCTAAATAAGTAGCATATAGATTTCTCAGATAAAACAGGAATATGTGGGCCTGGCATTTGTGAAAAATATTATCCCCTTTATATGTTCATGTTTGGAACCATCTCATTGGCAAGGGAAGCAGGATACTGCAGTCTCTATCTCTCTCAGACGTTTACCATAGAGGCAACATTAAACCTTCAATATATCCTATCTCAAGTGTACTGTTGTGCCTAGATTTGCCTCTGAAGGGGAGATAGCATTTGAAGGCAATGATGCATGACAGGCACCATAACATTCTTCTTTAGAAACAGATAACTGAAGGACCATACATACCTCAAATCAAATGAGAATTGGTTCATGAGAAGGGGGTGGTGGTATAAAAATGGTTTATATATAATGGCCACCATCCAGTGATGCAGCCCCATGCATCTATGGATGAGTAATAGTGGGGGAAAGATGCTTGTGCTTGTAAGAGGTCCTATCATTCAAAACAATTAGAAAAGCTTTGCCCTGGGATTTGAAGTCTGAGCATAGTGTGAAATTTATAGTCAAAGGAAATTCCAAAGCAAGACTCTCCCTCACCTCTCAGGAAACTCACAGCAATATAGTTGCATCAGAGCAGTGTACTACCTCACTGTGTACAGAGTACTTACGAGTTAAGTAGAAATTGATAATGACAGGGTTTGGGAATACTTGTTGCAGAGGTTCTTGCAAAATCCAGAAAATACAAATGGTTCCTGGGCACTGGTCAAAATGTAAGATTATGCTTTAGATGTGTGCTTTAACATTGCCATATGTAGGTACTCTGCTGGTATCCAAAACCAGGGGAATTCATCTAAGTGCATGTTTTACACATGAGGAGTCAGCTGCCACAGATTAAACACCATGGTTAGAGCTTGCATATCATCTGGCATTACTTGTCATACACAAAAATAAATGATTTTAAACAATACAGAATGGCAACATAATCCAGCTTTAGAGAAGATCCCTAATGAAATAAATTGACTTAAACTTCTGGAGAGAGAAAATTATACAGGCCAGTTTATTCATCATTAATTTTCATGGATCAGGGAAATCAGAGGCTCTGACGCCATATTAAAAGGTGCATATTTTTTTACAAATAAAACATTGTGTTGGGTTTTAATAAGTGCCACAGAAAAAAGTGAGAATAACCTGTTGCTTAATAAAATCCAGTTTTTTAAAAGAAAAAAAGCTCTAATAACTACCTCAATTTACCCCACTGCAGTAACACTCTGGCACTTAACAAAAAATAAAGACTTCCCCCCCCCAAAGGAAAAATGGAAGGGAAATAGATAATGGTGACAAAATTAAAAGAAGAAAAACTGTGAAGAACAGAGGAAAAATAAATTGAAAGGAAGCATAACATTACAATTAACTGCATCTACTCCAACAGGAACTCTAACCTAATAGGTTTACAGCAGGTAGTCCTAGGACCGGGTGGCCAAACTTGCTTAGCATAAGAGCCACACAGAAGAAACAACAAATGTCTGAGAGCTGCAAGACATGAACAAATATTACACACATGTTTCTATTGGAAAATATGCAAATTTGCTTTTTATTTATATTAACATTAAATAAGACTGCCAGAAATAAAAACAAAAGGGGTAAAAACAGATATTGATAATGATATTTAAAGAGACAAATGCTTTCTCCAAGCCCGTGGGGGGGGGGGCTTTGAGAATATATTTAAAGTTGCTTTCTTTCTCTGCTCCCCCCCCCACCTCAAGCCTATCCAGGGAGGGGAGCACTGGCTAGGGAAGGGAAGACTGGTGGGGAGGCATGCTTTCCGTTCACTTCCCCAGCTGCCCTGCCGGGAGCCACTCAATATGTGTGAAAGAGCCGCATGTGGTTCCTGAGCCACAGTTTGGCCACCCGTGTCCTAGAATAATAATACTTGCCCAATGAAGTAAAGAAACAGATCAACAAAGCCACACTAGTATACAGAAATATCTGACAAGATAATTAAAGGAGATCTTAGACCTGCACACTGTCCCAGTTACACACAGAATCAAAAAGAGCATCTATTTTTGTAAAATGAGTTTCTGAGAAGTTGAACTAGAAGGTCCCACAAGATATAAATTAGGTAAGAGTAGGGTTGCCAGCCCCCAGGTCCTGGTGGGTGTTCCCCTGCTTTGGGGGGCTCCAATTTGCTGCCAGCCAGCCCCACCCCCAAGAGCAACCACCCGTGGCTGCCCCTCTTCCTTCCCTCCAGCAAGTTTTAAAGGGCTTCAGCTGTTTGGCAGGAAGCACATGGACCGTCAATCAGCTGGAGGGCCCTTTAAATTTTTCAGGAGGCAGGGAGAGGGGCTGTTGCCGGCTGCATGTTTTTTGGGTTTTTTTGTGAGTGGGGTGGGGGCCGTGGTATGCAGGGCTGATTTCCCAGCAGTGATTCACCGCTTAGGATTCAGGCGTGCATATCACCACCCCACTCACTGAGAATGGGGCAGTAGCATGCCGAGCTGGCTGCGAGTGGGGCTCATGTCGAGAGGGGTAGCAGTGCATGCACCTGAATCCCAAGTGGCAAATCACTTTAAAGGGTCTTTTAAAATCACTTTAAAGTATCTTTTAAAGGGTCTTTTGCAAGCAGTGTGTGCAGCCAACAACAGCCCATATAGTCACTGAAATGAATTGCTATTTAAAAAACAGAGTGGCCAGTCACAGCTAGCAACCTTTCATTATGACTTGGGGGTGGGGTGGGAAAAGACAGGCCAATGTGTGTGATGTCCAAGGCTGCCAGGAGAAAAATGGGGGGAAATGGGGTTTGTGTGGCAGTGTCATGCCAGCACATGACACTGGTTGTTGCTGTAAGTGATGTCACTATGTTGGAGCAATGCTCTAGGATTCACCCAAAGCTCTATGGTCTAGCTACAGAGTTTTGGGTTAATCCTAGAGCACTGCACCTGATATAATGATGCCATAGGTTCTTTTAATTCTCTAGGCTATGCCTGGGTTTTATATGTTTACTGATTGTGACTATGTACTTGTCATATTTTATGTCAATTTTATGTACCTATTTTACCCCTTTTGCATTCTCTGTTGGTCAAGACTTCGGTCATATAGACCCATAATAAATTGAATTGAATAATGATGCCATTTCTGGTTTTTGCCAGAAGTGATGTCACACACCACTGCAATGCTGGTACCCTCCCCCCATTTTCCTCCCACCGGCCTTGGAAGCACCAGCAGGGGATGCGAGTAAGCAGCAGGAGGTCTCTCACTAGATCGGTGTGCCTACTGTAAAAAGACCTCAGAGATAACAGTTCATGGGTGCCTTCAAGTTAAGTGATGCAGGACTCCATGGAGGTCAGAGCAGTGCACATGGTTCTTCTTTCCTTGTTTTATCCTCACAAAAACCATAAGTGATATGTAAGGTGAGGGAGAGTGTGATTTGCCAAGAGCTTCAAGGCAGAGTGTCCCATATCCTAGTACCATTGTAACTAACTACCATACCACATTGGATGTAGCACTGAATATTTTTGGGGATGATCAATCATAAATACTTGAACATGTCTATTATCAGTAAGAATAAGGCCACACAGAGAAAGAACATAACATTTATTGCTGTCGATACAGTGTCCTGAGATATTTCCAAAATGGAAAATAATGTCTGCTAATCATTCAGTAAGTTTGAAGAACCAAAACATTAAGTTAAATCACTGCCCCACTAAAAACAGTCTAAACAGGTCAATTTTCTTGACCCCACTGTAACTACATGATAGAAAATATATTTAAAAACCACTGACTACTATATACACTAGTGATTCCAGCTACTGCCTTATATATACCATGGATCTTTCATTTTCTATCAGCTTTTAAAAGAATGGAGATAGAGGCTTCATCCTTGAAATACAAAGGAGAATAAGGCAACCTATGTCAGGATGGGTACCAATGAGTCATTAGGGTCTTTACACAATTCAGTGGGATAATCATTCAGGGCTAGGTCAAATATTGAGAGGGTTCTAAATCAATTTCCTGCAGTTATCATTGAAACTAGAAAGATATAAAAATTATAGAAATTAAGAAATTCCAACTTTTGAAGAAAGAAGAATATGTGGAAGTGTTCTGAATATAACTGTTTATACGGCTGATTAATTTTGTGAATGCACATGAAGGAGGACAAGCAACTGGTCTGTGGTATCCCTTACTGCAATAATTATAATATATAATTGTCAGAGGTGAAAAACCAGTATACCAGCTCTTCTATCAGATCCCTGGTAATTTTGCTTCGCAACCTAATGTAAACTCAGCCTGCAAGGCTTGAGCGTATTAAATAAAGTGTCTTTATTGCATTAAGGCCCCTTCTTAGATGCACAAAGACTATTCCTGTAGTCAAAAGAAAAGAAAATCCTCAATGGATGGCTGATGAAACTCTTAAAAACAAGAGTAAACGGTAACCGAAACAAACTCAAAAGCCTGAATGTAGTGTTCCAGCAACCTGCATATACAGACAAAGAGAACTATTATAATAACACCAGTGTAAAGAAACAGAAGAGAACAATAACAACAAAACCAATTTAAAAAGAGAGATCTGTTCTACAAGATCTGAGAAACCAAAGGGAAATTTAAAGCACAGTTAGGGATGCTGAAACATCAACACAGAATTACAACAACTGAAAAGGACAAAATAAGGAAAAAATGGGAAGAGATGAAAGGATGACAGATTCCTTCCAAGAGGAATCTTTTGAGGAAGAACCTATAATTTTAGAAAGTGAAATTAAAGCTGCACTGAGAGCAATTGAGTGAAACAAATCACCATGAATAGATGGGATATTAACAGAGCTATTCCAAGCCACAGAAATGGAGTCCATCAAAATCTTAACAAGATTGTGGCAACATATATGGAAAACAAAACAGACTGGAAACAATAAATTTACATTCCAACTCCAAAAAAAGGAGACATCAAAGACTGCAGCAACTATCAGACAATTGCATTAATTTCTGATACAAGTAAACTGATGCTAAAAAATCTTACAACAAAGACTGTTACCATATATGGAACGAGAAATGCCAGATGTTCAAGCTGGATTCAGAAAAGAAAGGCAAATTTACTTTGGTTACTACTGGAGCATATGAGAGAATTTCAGACAAAAATCAGCTTGTGTTTAAAAAATTACAGCAAAGTTTTTGAATGTGTAAAGCATGAAAAGCTATCAATGGTTTTAAAAGAAATGGGTGGGCATCTGAGTGTCCTGATGTGCAACCAGTACTCCAAACAAGAAGCTACTGTTAGGGCAGAATATTGAGAAACAGAATGGTTTCCAACTGGCAAAGATGTCAGACAAGGATGTATTTTATCTCCCTATCTCTTCAATCTATATGCAGAACATATCATAAGGAAAGCTGGATTAGATTTAGACGAAGGTGGAGTGAAAATTGGTGGAAGGAACATGAACAATTTGGGATATGCAGATGAAATCACATTACTGGCAGAAAATAGTGAAGACTTGAAACCATTAATGCTAAAGAATAAAGCAGAAAGTGCCAAAGCAGGGTTACAGATGAACATCAAGAATACAAAAGTAATGACTACTGGGGAATTACACAATTTACAAGGATAATGAAGAAGAAATTGAAATTGTTCAAGATTTTCTATTCCTTGGCTCCATCATCAACCAAAAGGGAGGCTGCAACCAAGAAATCAGAAAGAACTGAGACTAGGAAGGGTAGCTATGAAGGAGCTAGAAAAGATTCTTAAGTGCAAGGATGTGTTGCTGGTGACCAAGGTCAAGTTAATTCATGCCATGGTATTCCCCATTACTATGTATGGGTGTGAAAGCTGGACAGTGAAGAAAGTTGATAGGCACAAAGTTGATTCATTTGAAATGTGGTGTTGGAGAAGAGTTTTATGTATACAGTGGACTGCCAAAAAGACTAATAAGTGGGTTCTAGACCAAATCAAGCCTGAACTCCCCCAGAAGCTAAAGTTACTACACTGAGGCTATCGTATTTTGGTCACATTATGAGAAGGCCAAAGTCACTCGAAAAGACAATAATGCTATGAATAGTTGAAGACAGTAGGAAAACAGGAAGACCCAACATGAGATGGACTGACTCAATCAAGAAAGCCATGACCCTCAGTCTGTAAGACTTAAGCAAGGTTGTTAACGACAGGACGTTCTGGAGAACATTAATTCATGGAGTTGCTATAAGTCAGAAGTGACTTGAAAGCACTTAACACATATGTACACACTGCATTAAGGAGTTGTACCAATCAACAGTGGGAATATATTTTCAGAAGCTTCTTCCGATATTTTCCCCAATCTATTTTGTTCATTCTGTTGATGCAGTTTTCTGGAAGAGGTGTATGTAACAAGACCACTTTGAAATGGGCCTTAGGTTTGGGCCAAGCAAGTATCATTTCTAAGGAAATATTATTAGGGGAAATAAACATCAACTTCCACCATTTGTGGAATGGCCTCTGGGGTATAGTGACATCTCACTCTACAGATAATTTGTATAAAAATCAGAACTTGGAACATAATTTTTTTAGTTTGCATACTTTTAACACCAAAACTGTATTCATGGGTAGGTAAAAATGGGCAAATTATTTCCAGAAAGCATTTAATCTGCTGGGGTCTAGAGGACAGCCATTCTTACTTACAAGGTCCAAGAACAAAGAACTTCTTGTGTCTTAGGCTGGTGAGGAATACAGGCCTCCTAGAGACAGCTAATTTTGCAGAGATTGAGAGGGAGAGGTTTAAAGGGGGAAATGCTGTCCTCTGTTGCAGGGAACTTGATTTTGGAACTGCAAAACCTTAGAGAAGAAGAAGAGAGATTTGACTTGGAAATTCCAGGAACGGCTGGGAAACAGAGAGGTCAAGCTATGGCTTGACTAAAGAGGAAGGAATAAAACATATATCTGGTAATTTTAAAATTATTCTGCTTACTTCTTAATTCAGTATTACACAGGGATATTTTAGACCTAGGGAGAGATGATTACATTTATGACTCATTTTGCCTTTGGTATGCAATCGTCAGACATTTTTGCTCACTGTCCCGGGAACGGGACTCCCGACCCCCCGAGGCTCGGCTCCCCGACCCCAGACGACTGCTCAGCATTAATTCAGTATTACACAGGGATATTTTAGACCTAGGGAGAGATGATTACATTTATGACTCATTTTGCCTTTGGTATGCAATCGTCAGACATTTTTGCTCACTGTCCCGGGAACGGGACTCCCGACCCCCCGAGGCTCGGCTCCCCGACCCCAGACGAC
>NW_015170927.1:232778-232928 GCF_001447785.1 Gekko japonicus | reverse complement strand
GTCGGGGCCCTTCAGTTCTACCTGACGGACAACCCGTTCCATCTCATAGTAGATCACGCCCCTTTGTTGTGGATTGAGCGAATGAAAGATAAGAACCCCCGTATACTACGCTGGTACTTAGCCCTCTTGCCTTTTTGTTTTACAGTGCAA